>NW_024718806.1:0-49726 GCF_018991925.1 Homarus americanus
GGTTGTTATAATCATATTTCTGGTTGGAATTTTCATGAACGTGGTTGTTATAATCATAGCCGTGGTTGTTATAATCATGGACGTCGTTGTTATAATAATGGTCCTGGTTGTTATGGTCGTGGTTGTTATAATCATAGTCGTGGTTGTTATAATCATGGTCGTGGGTGATATAATCATGGTCGTGGTTGTTATACTCATGGTCGTGGTTGTTATAATCATGGTCGTGGTTGTTATAATCATGGTCGTGGTTGTTATAATCAGCGTCCTTGTTGTTATAATCATGGTCGTAATTGTTATAATCATGGTCGTGATTGTTATAATCATAGCCGTGGTTGTTATAATCATAGTCTTGGTTGTTATAATCATGGTCGTGGTTGTTATAATCAGTGTCCTTGTTGTTATAATCATGGTCATGGTTGTTATAATCATAGTCGTGGTCGTTATAATCATGGTCGTGGGTGATATAATCATAGTCGTAGTTGCTATAATCATGGTCGTGGTTGTTATAATTATGGTCCTGGTTGTTATGGTCGTGGTTGTTATAATCATATTCGCCGTTGTTATAATCATGGTCGTGGGTGATATGATCGTGGTTTTTATACACATGGTCATGGTTGTTATAATCATTGTCGTGGTTGTTATAATCATGGTCGTGGTTATTATAATCGCGTAGTGGTTGTTATAATCATGGTCTGGTTGTTTATAATCATGGTCGTGTTTGTTATAATCATATTCGTGATTGTTATAATCATAGTCGTGGTGGATATAATCATAGTCGTGGTTGTTTTAATCATGGTCGTGTTTATAATCATGGTCGTGGTTGTGTATAATCATGGTCGTGGTTGTTATAATCATGGTCGTGGTTGTTATAATCATGGTCGTGGTTGTTATAATCATAGTCGTGATTGTTATAATCATAGTCGTGGTTATTATATTCATAGTCGTGGTTGTTATAATCATAATCGTGGTTGTTATAATCATGGTTGTGGTTGTTATAATCATGGTCCTGGTTGTTATAATCATGGTCGTGTTTGTTATAATCATGGTCCTGGTTATTATAATCATGGTCGTGGTTGTTATAATCTTGATCGTGGTTGTTATAATCATGTTCGTGGTTGTTATAATCATAGTCGTGGTTGTTATATTCATGGGCGTGGTTGTTATAATCATGGTCGTGGTTGTTATAATCATGGTCTTGGTTATGATCACAATCGTGGTTGTTATAATCTTGGTCGTGGTTGTTATAATCATGGTCGTGTTTGTTATAATCATAGTCGTGATTGTTATAATCATAGTCGTGGTGGTTATAATCATAGTCGTGGTTGTTTTAATCATGGTCGTGGTTGTTATAATCATGGTCGTGGTTGTTATAATCATGGTCGTGGTTGTTATAATCATGGTCGTCGTTGTTATAATCATGGTCGTGGTTGTTATAATCATGGTCGTGGTTGTTATAATCAGGGTCCTTGTTATTATAATCATGGTCGAAATTGTTATAATCATGTTCATGGTTGTTATAATCATAGTCGCATTGTTTTAATCATAGCCGTGGTTGTTGGTGCAACTATAGTCGTGGTTGTTATAATCATAGTCGTGGTTGTTATAATCATAGTCGTGGTTGGTATATTCATAGTCGTGGATGTTATAATCATAGTCGTGGTTGTTATAATCATGGTCGTGGGTGATATAATCCTAGTTGTGGTTGCTATAATCATGGTTGTGGTTGTGATAATCATGGTTCTGGTTTTTATGGTCGTGGTTGTTATAATCATATTCGCGGTTGTTATAATCATGGTCGTGGGTGATATGGCCGTGGTTGTTATACACATGGTCATGGTTGTTATAATCATGGTCGTTGTTGTTATAATCATGGTCGTGGTTATGATCACAGTCGTGGTTGTTATAATCTTTGTTCGTGGTTGTTATAATCATGGTCGTGGTTGTTATAATCATGCTCGTGAGTGTTATAATCATGGTAGTTGTTGTTATAATCATATTCGTGGTTGTTATATTCATAGTCGTTTTTATGATCATAGTCGTGGTTTTTATAATCATAGTCGTGGTGGTTATAATCATGGTCGTGTGTGTTATAATCATGGTCGTGGTTGTTATAATTAGAGTCGTGGTTGTTATAATCATGGTCGTGGTTGTTATAATCATGGTCGGGGTTGTTATAATCATAGTCGTGGTTGTTATAATCATGGTCGTGGTTGTTATAATCATAGTCGTGGATGGTATAATCCTAGTCTTGGTTGTTATAATCATAGTCGTGGTTCTTATAATCATAGTCGTTAATGTTATAATCATGGTCGTGGTTGTTATAATCATAGTCGTGGATGGTATAATCCTAGTCTTGATTGTTATAATCATAGTCGTGGTTGTTATAATCATGGTCGTGGATGTTATAATCATGGTCCTGGCTGTTATAATCATGGTCGTGGTTGTTATAATCATTGGAGTTATTGTTACAATCATAGTCGTGGTTGCTACTCATAATCATGAGTGGTAGTTATGATCATGGTCGTTGGCTTGTTATAATCATAGTGGATTCGTGTTATAATCGCTTCGTCGTGGTTTTATAATCATAGTCGTGGATGGTATCATCCTAGTCTTGGTTGTTATAATCATGAGTAAATGGCTGTTATAATCATGGTCTAGCTGTTATAATCATAGTCGTGGTTGTTATAATCATGGTGCGTGGATGTTATAATCATGGTCTGGCTGTTATAATCATGGTCGTGGTTGTTATAATCATAGTCGTGGATGGTATAATCCTAGTCTTGATTGTTATAATCATAGTCGTGGTTGTTATAATCATGGTCGTGGATGTTATAATCATGGTCCTGGCTGTTATAATCATGGTCGTGGTTGTTATAATCATAGTCGTGGATGGTATCATCCTAGTCTTGGTTGTTATAATCATAGTCGTGGCTGTTATAATCATGGTCCTGGCTGTTATAATCATATTCGTTGTTGTTATAATCATGGGAGTGATTGTTACAATCATAGTCGTGGTTGCTATAATCATGGTCGTGGTTATGATCATGGTCGTTGTTGTTATAATCATGGTCGTGCGTGTTATAATCATCGTCGTGGTTGTTATAATCATAGTCGTGGTTGTTATAATCATTGTCGTGGTTATGATCATAGTTGTGGTTGTTATAATCATGGTCGTGGTTGGTATAATCATGGGCGTGGTTGTTATAATCATGGACGTGGTTATTATAATTATGGTCGTGGTTGTTATAATAATGGTCGTGGTTGTTATGATCATGGTCGTGGTTGCTATAATGATAGTTGTGGTTGTTATAATCTTGGTCGTGGTTGTTATAATCATGGTCGTGGTTGTTATAATCGTAGTCGTGGTTGATATAATCATTGTCGTGGTTTTATAATGAGGGTCGTGGTTGTTATAATCATGGTCGTGGTTATTACAATAATAGTCGTGGTTGTTATAATCATGGTCGTGGTTATGATCATGGTCGTTGTTGTTATAATCATGGTTGTGCGTGTTATAATCATCGTCGTGGTTGTTATAATCATAGTCGTAGTTGTTATAATCATTGTCGTGGTTATGATCATAGGCGTAGTTGTTATAATCATGGTCGTGGGTGTTATAATCATCGTCGTGGTTGTTATAAATATGGTCCTGGTTGTTATAATCATGGTCGTGGTTGTTATGGTCATGGTCGTGGTTGTTATAATGATAGTTGTGGTTGTTATAATCTTGGTCGTGGTTGTTATAATCATGGTCGTGGTTGTTATAATCGTAGTCGTGGTTGTTATAATCATGGTCGTGGTTGTTACAATCATAGTCGTGGATGTTATAATCATGGTCGTGGTTATGATCATGGTCGTAGTTTTTATAATCATGGTCGTGGGTGTTATAATCATATTCGTGGTCATTATAATCATAGTCGTGGTTGTTATAATAATAGTCGTGGTTTTATAATCATGGTCATGGTTGTTATAATCATGCTCGTGGTTGTTACAATCATTGTCGTGGTTGTTATAATCATGGTCGTGGTTATGATCATGGTTGTGGTTGTTATAATCATGGGCGTGGTTGTTATAATCATGGTCGTGGTTGTTATAATTATGGTCGTGGTTGATATAATCATGGTCGTGGTTATGATCATGGTTGTAGTTGTTAAAATTATGGTCGTGGGTGTTATAATCATCGTCGCGGTTGTTATAATCATAGTCGTGGTTGTTATAATTATTGTCGTGGTTATGATCATAGTCGTGGTTGTTATAATCATGGTCGTGGTTGTTATAATCATGGTCGTGGTTGTTATAATCATGGTCGTGGTTGTTATAATTATGGTCTTGGTTGTTATAATCATGGTCGTGGTTGTTATAATCATGGTCGTGGTTGTTATAATCATGGTCGTGGTTGTTATAATCATGGTCGTGGTTGTTATAATTATGGCCGTGGTTGTTATAATCATGGTCGCGGTTGTTATAATCATAGTCGTGGTTATACTCATAGTCGTGGTTGATATAATAATGGTCTTGGTTGTTATAATCATATTCTTGGTTGTTATAATCATGGTCGTGGTTGTTATAATCATGTTCGTAGTTGTTGTAATCATGGTCGTGGTTGTTATAATCATTGTCGTGGTTGCTATAACCATGGTCGTGGTTGTTATAATCATGGTCGTGGTTGTTATGGTCATCGTCGTGGTTGTTATAATCACAGTCGTGGTTACTATAATCATGGTCGTGTTTTTTTATAATCATAGTCGTTGTTATTATAATCATGGTCGTGGTTGTTATAATCATGGTCGTGGTTGTTATAATCATGGTCATGGTTGTTATAATCACAGTCCTGGTTGTTACAATCATGGTCGTGGTTGTTATAATCATAGTCGTGGTTGTTATAATCAGAGTCGTGGTTTTTATATTCATGGTCGTGCTTGTTATAATAATGGTCGTGGTTGTTATAATCATGGTCGTGGTTGTTATAATCATGGTCGTGGTTGATATAATCATGGTCGTTGTTGTTATATTCATGGTTGTGGTTGTTATAATCATAGTCGTGGTTGTTATAATCATATTCGTGGTTGTTATAATCATGGTCGTGGTTGTTATAATCATGGTCGTGGTTGATATAATCATATTCGTGGTTGGTATAATCATGGTCGTGAGTGTTATAATCATGGTCATGGTTGTTAAAATCATATTCGTAGTTGTTATAATTATAGTCGTGGTTGTTATAATCATAGGTGTGGTTGTTATTATCATGGTCGTGGTTGATATAATCATGGTCGTTGTTGTTATATTCATGGTTGTGGTTGATATAATCATAGTCGTGGTTGTTATAATCATATTCGTGGTTGTTATAATAATGGTCGTGGTTGTTATAATCATGGTCGTGGTTGTTATAATCATATTCGTGGTTGCTATAATCATGGTCGTGGTTCTTTTAATCATATTCGTGGTTGTTATAATCATGGGCGTCGTTGGTATAATCATGGTCGTCGTTGATATAATCATAGTCGTGGTTGTTATAATCATAGTCGCGGTTCTTATAATGATGGTAGTGGTTGTTATAATCATAGTTGTGATTGTTATAATCATGGTCGTGGTTGTTATAATCATAGTCGCGGTTGTTATAATCATTGTAGTGGTTGTTATAATCATAGTCGCGGTTTCTAAAATAATGGTCGTGGTTGTTATAGTCATGGTCCTGGTTGTTATAATCATGGTCGTGGTTGTTATAATCATGGTCGTGGTTGTTATAATCATGGTCGTGAGTGTAATAATCATGGTCGTGGTTGTTGTAATCATATTCGTGGTTGTTATAATCATGGTCGTGAGTGTTATAATCATGGTCATGGTTGTTAAAATCATATTCGTAGTTGTTATAATTATAGTCGTGGTTGTTATAATCATAGGTGTGGTTGTTATAATCATGGTCGTGAGTGTTATAATCATGGTCGTGGTTCTTATAATCATGGTCGTGGTTGTTATAATCACAGTTGTGGTTGTTATAATCATATTAGTGGTTGTTATAATCATGGTCGTGAGTGTTATAATCATGGTCGTGGTTGTTATAATCATATTCGTGGTTGTTATAATCATAGTCGTGGTTGTTATAATCATACTCGTGATTGTTATAATCATGGTCGTGGTTATGATCATAATCGTGGTTGTTATAATCATGGTCGTGGTTGTTATAATCATGATTGTGGTTCTTATAATCACAGTCGTGGTTGTTATAATCTTGGTCGTGGTTGTTATAATCATAGTCGTGGTTGTTATAATCATAGTCGTGTTTGTTATATTCATAGACGTGCTTCTTATATTCATAGTCGAGCTTGTTATAATCATAGTCGTGGTTGTTATAATCACAGTCCTGGTTGTTATAACCATGGTCGTGGTGGTTATAATCATATTCGTGGTTGTTATATTCATGGTCGTGCTTGTTATATTCATGGTCGTGCTTGTTATAATCATGGACGTTGTTGTTATAATCATGGTCGTGGTTGTTATATTCATAGTCGTGGTTATGATCGGAGTCGTGGTTGTTATAATCATAGTCGTGGTTGTTATAATCATGTTCGTGGTTGTTATAATTATGATCGTGTTGTTATATTCATGGTCATGGTTATATCATAGTCGTCGGTTGTTATAATCATAGTCGTGGTTGTTATAATCATTGGTCGTGGTTGTTATAATCATTGTTAGTCGTGGTTGTTATAATCATGGTCGTGGTTGATATAATCATGGTCGTGGTTGTTATATTCATGGTTGTGGTTGTTATAATCATTGTCGTGGTTGTTATAATCACAGTCTGGTTGTTATAATCTTGGTCGTGGTTGTTATAATCATAGTCGTGGTTGTTATATAGTCGTGGTATATTCATGGTCGTTGTTATAATAATGGTTGGTTATAATCATGGTCGTGGTTGTTATAATCAAGGTCGTGGTTGATATAATCATGGTCGTGGTTGTTATATTCATGGTTGTGGTTGTTATAATCATTGTCGTGGTTGTTATAATCATGGTCGTGGTTGTTATAATCATGGGCGTCGTTGGTATAATCATGGTCGTCGTTGTTTTAATCATAGTCGTGGTTGTTATAATCATAGTCGCGGTTCTTATAATCATGGTCGTGGTTGTTATAATCATGGTAGTGGTTGTTATCATCATGGTGGTGAGTGCTATAATCATGGTCGTGGTTGTTATAATCATGGTCGTGGTTGCTATAATCATGGTCGTGGTTGTAATAATCATGGTCGTAAGTGTTATAATGTTGGTTGTGGTTGCTGTTATCATATTCGTGGTTGTTGTAATCATATTCGTGTTTGTTATAGTCATGGTCGTGGTTTTTATAATCATGGTCGTGGTTGTTATATTCATAGTCGTGGTTATGATCGGAGTCGTGGTTGTTATAATCATAGTCGTGGTTGTTATAATCATGTTCGTGAGTGTTATAATGATGGTCGTGGTTGGTATAATGATATTTGTGGTTGTTATATTCATGGTTGTGCTTGATATATTCAGGGTCGTGCTTGTTATAATCATACTCGTGGTTGTTATAATCATGGACGTGGTTGTTATAATCATAGTCGTGGTTGATATAATAATGGTCTTGGTTGGTATAATCATATTCTTGGTTTTTATAATCATGGTCGTGGTGGTTATAATCATGATCTTGGTTATTATAAACATCGTCATGGTTATGATCATAGGCGTGGTTGTAATAATCATGGTCGTGGTTGTTATTAACCATGGTCGTGGTTGTTATAATCGTAGTCGTGGTTGTTATAATCATGGTCGTGGTTGTTATAATCACAGTCGTGGTGGTTGTTATAATCATAGTCGTGGTTGTTATAATCATAGTCGTGAGTGTTATAATCATGGTCGTGGTTGTTATAATCATATTCGTGGTTGTAATAATTACAGTCGTGGTTGTTATAATCATAGGTGTGGTTGTTATAATCATGGTTGTGGTTGCTATAATCATAGTCGTGGTTGTTATAATCATAGTCGTGAGAGTTATATTCATGGTCATGGTTGTTATAATCATGGTCGTGGTTATTGTAATTATGGTCGTGAGTGTTATAATCATAGTCGTGGTGGTTATAATCATTTTCGTGGTTGTTATATTCATGGTCGTGCTTGGAATATACATGGTCATGCTTGTTATAATCATGGTTGTGGTTGTTATAATCATCGTCGTCGTCGTTTTGATCATAATCGTGGTTGTTATAATCATATTCGTAGTTGTTATAATCATGGTTGTGGTTGTTATAATCATATTCGTGGTTGTTTTAATCATGGTCGTGAGTGTTATAATCATGGTCGTGGTTGTATTGATCATGGTCGTGGTTGTTATAATAATGGTCGTGATTGTTATAATCATGGTCGTGGTTGTTATAATCATAGTCGTGGTTGTTATATTCATGGACTTGCTTGTTATATTCATGGTCAAGCTTGTTATAATCATAGTCGTGGTTGTTTTAATCATGGTCGTGGTTGCTATAATCATAGTCGTGGTTGTTATAATAATGGTCGTGGTTGCTATAATCTTAATCGTATTTGTTATAATCATGGTCGTGCTTGTTATAATCATGGTCGTGGTTTTTATAATCATGGTCGTGGTAGTTATAATCATAGTCGTGGTTGTTATAATCATGGTCGTGGGTGTTATATTCATGGTCGTCGTTTTTTATAATAATGGTCATGGTTATAAAAATCATAGTCGTGGTTGTTACAATCATAGTCGTGGTTGTTATATTCATGGACGAGCTTGTTATATTTATGGTCGTGCTTGTTATAATCATAGTCATGGTTGATATATTCATGGTCGTGAGTGTTATAATCATGGTCGTGGTTGTTATAATCATGGTCGTGGTTGTTATAATCATGGTCGTGGTTGTTATAATCATGGACGGTGTAGTTAAAATCATATTCGTGGTTGTTATAATTATGGTCGTGGTTGTTATATTCATGGTTGTGGTTGTTATAATCATAGTCGTGATTGTTATAATCATGATCATGGTTGTTATAACCATGGTCGTGGTTGTTAACAATCATGGTCGTGGTTGTTATATTCATGGTTGTGGTTGTTATAATCATAGTCGTGGTTGTTATAATCATGGTCGTGGTTGTTATAATCATGGTCGTGGTTGTTATAATCATGGTCGTGGTTGTTATAATCATAGTCGTGGTTGTTATAATCATAGTCGTGAGTGTTATATTCATGGACGTGGTTGTTATAATCATGGTCGTGGTTGTTATAATCAGGGTCGCGGTTGTTATAATTATGATCGTGAGTGTTATAATCATAGTCGTGGTGGGTATAATCATATTCGTGGTTGTTTTATTCATGGTCGTGCTTGTTATAATCATAGTCGTGGTTGTTATAATCATGGACGTGGTTGTTATACTCATAGTCGTGGTTGATATAATAATGGTTTTGGATGTTATAATCATATTCTTGGTTGTTATAATCATGGTCGTGGAGGTTATAATCATGATCATAGTTGTTGTAATCATGGTCGTGGTAGTTATAATCATTGTCGTGGTTGCTATAATCATGGTCGTGGTTGTTATAATCATGGTCGTGGTTGTTATGATCATGGTCGTGGTTGTTATAATAATAGTCGTGGATACTATAATCATGGTCGTGGTTGATATAATCATGGTCGTTTTTGTTATAATCATGGTCGTGGTTGTTATAATCACAGTCCTGGTTGTTATAATCATGGTCGTGGTTGTTATAATCATAGTCGTGGTTGTTATAGTCATAGTCGTGGTTGTTATATTCATGGTCGTGCTTGTTATAATAATGGTCGTGGTTGTTATAATCATGGTCGTGGTTGTTATAATCATGGTCGTGGTTGATATAATCATGGTCGTGGTTGTTATATTCATGGTTGTGGTTGTTATAATCATAGTCGTGGTTGTTATAATCATGGTCGTTTTTGTTATAATCATGGCCGTGGTTATTTTAATCATGGTCGTGGTTGTTATAATCATATTCGTGGTTGTTATAATTATGGTCGTGGTTCTTTTAATCATAGTCGTGGTTGTTATAATCATGGGCGTCGTTGGTATAATCATGGTCGTCGTTGTTATAATCATAGTCGTGGTTGTTATAATCATAGTCGCGGTTCTTATAATCATGGTAGTGGTTGTTATAATTATGATCGTGAGTGTTATAATCATAGTCGTGGTGGGTATAATCATATTCGTGGTTGTTTTATTCATGGTCGTGCTTGATATATTCATGGTCGTGCTTGTTATAATCATAGTCGTGGTTGTTATAATCATGGACGTGGTTGTTATACTCATAGTCGTGGTTGATATAATAATGGTTTTGGTTGTTATAATCATATTCTTGGTTGTTATAATCATGGTCGTGGTTGTTATAATCATGATCGTACTTGTTGTAATCATGGTCGTGGTTGTTATAATCATTGTCGTGGTTGCTATAATCATGGTCGTGGTGGTTATAATCATGGTCGTGGTTGTTATGATCATCGTCGTGGTTGTTATAATCACACTCGTGGTTACTATAATCATGGTCGTGGTTTTTTATAATCATAGTCGTTGTTATTATGATCATGGTTGTTGTTGTTATAATCACAGTCGTGGTTACTATAATCATGGTCGTAGTTGTTATAATCATAGTCGTTGTTGTTATATTCATGGTCGTGGTTGTTATAATCATAGTCGTGGTTACTATAATCATGGTCGTGGTTGTTATAATCATGGTCGTTTTTGTTATAATCATGGTCGTGGTTGTTATAATCACAGTTCTGGTTGTTATAATCATGGTCGTGGTTGTTATAATCATAGTCGTGGTTGTTATAATCATAGTCGTGGTTGTTATATTCATTGTCGTTCTTGTTATAATAATGGTAGTGGTTGTTATAATCATGGTCGTGGTTGTTATAATCATGGTCGTGGTTGATATAATTATGGTCGTGGTTGTTATATTCATGGTTGTGGTTGTTATAATCATCGTCGTGGTTGTTATAATCATATTCGTGGTTGTTATAATTATGGTCGTGGTTCTTTTAATCAGAGTCGTGGTTGTTATAATCATGGGCGTCGTTGGTATAATCATGGTCGTCGTTGTTATAATCATAGTCGTGGTTGTTATAATAATAGTGGCGGTTCTTATAATCATGGTAATGGTTGTTATAATTACAGTTGTGATTGTTATAATCATGGTTATGGTTGTTATAATCATGGTCGTGGTTGTTATAATCATAGTCGCGGTTGTTATAATAATTTTTAGTGGTTGTTATAATCATAGTCGTGGTTGCTATAATTATGGTCGTGGTTGTTATAATCATGGTCGTGGTTGTTATAATCATGGTCGTGGTTGTTATAATCATGGGTCGTGGTTGTTATAATCATGGGCGTGAGTGTAATAATCATGGCCGTGGTTGTTATAATCATATTTGTGGTTGTTATAATCATGGTCGTGGTTGTTAAAATCATATTCGTGGTTGTTATAATTATAGTCGGGGTTGTTATAATCATAGGTGTGGTTGTTATAATCATGGTCGTGAGTGTTATAATCATGGTCGTGGTTGTTATAATCATGGTCGTGGTTGTTATAATCACAGTCGTGGTTGTTACAATCACATTTGAGGTTGTTATAATCATGGTCTTGAGTGTTATAATCATGGTCGTGGTTGTTAAAATCATATTTGTGGTTGTTATAATTATAGTCGTGATTGTTATAATCATAGGTGTGGTTGTTATAATCATGGTCGTGAGTGTTATAATCATGGTCGTGGTTGTTATAATCATAATCGTGGTTGTTATAATCACAGTCGTAGTTGTTATAATCATGGTCGTGGTTATGATCATAATCGTGGTTGTTATAATCATGGTCGTGGTTGTTATAACCATGATTGTGGTTGTTATAATCAGAGTCGTGGTTGTTATAATCATGGTCGTTATTGTTATAATCATAGTCGTGGTTGTTATAATCATAGTCGTGTTTGTTATATTCATAGACGTGCTTCTTATATTCATAGTCGAGCTTGTTAAAATCATAGTCGTGGTTGTTATAATCATAGTCGTGGTTGCTATAATCATAGTCGTGGTTGTTATAATAATGGTCGTGGTTGTTATAATCATGGTCGTGGTTGTTATAATCATAGTCGTGGTTGATATAATCATAGTTGTGGTTGTTATAATCATGGTCGTGGTTGTTATAATCATGGTCGTGGTTGTTATATTCATGGATGTGGTTGTTATAATCATAATCGAGGTTGTTATATTCATGGTCGTGGTTGTTATAATCATGGTCGTGGTTGTTATAATCATGGTCGTGGTTGTTATAATCATAGTCGTGGTTACTATAATCATGGTCGTGCTTGTTATAATCATGGTCGTGGTTGTTATAATCATAGTCGTGGTTGTTATAATAATAGTCGTGGTTGTTATATTCATGGTCGTGCTTGTTATAATAATGGTCGTAGTTGATATAATCATGGTCGTGGTTGTTATAATCTTGGTCGTGGTTGATATAATCATGGTCGTGGTTGTTATATTCATGGTTGTGGTTGTTATAATCATAGTCGTGGTTGTTATAATCATGGTCGTGGTTGTTATAATCATAGTCGTGGTTGTTATAATCATGGTCGTGGTTGTTATAATCATATTCGTGGTTGTTATAATTATGGTCGTGGTTCTTTTAATCATAGTCGTGGTTGTTATAAGCATGGGCGTCGTTGGTATAATCATGGTCGTCGTTGTTATAATCATAGTCGTGGTTGTTATAATCATAGTCGCGGTTCTAATAATCATGGTAGTGGTTGTTATAATCATAGTTGTGATTGTTATAATCATGGTTATGGTTGTTATAATCATGGTCGTGGTTGTTATAATCATAGTCGCGGTTGTTATAATCATTGTAGTGGTTGTTATAATCATATTTGTGGTTGTTATAATCATGGTGTGAGTGTTATAATCATGGTCACGGTTGTTATAATCGTGGTAGTGGTTGTTATAATCATGGTCATGGTTGATATTATCATAGTTGTGGATGTTATAATAATGGTCGTGGTTGTTATAAACATGGTCGTGGTTGTTATAATCATAGTCGCGGTTGTTATAATCATGGTAGTGATTGTTATAATCATAGTCGTGGTTGCTATAATCATTGTCGTGGTTGTTATAATCGTAGTCGTGGTTGTTTTAATCATGATCGTGGCTGTTATAATCATGGTCGTGGTTGTTATAATCATGGTCGTGAGTGTAATAATCATGGTCGTGGTTGTTATAATCATATTTGTGGTTGTTATAATCATAGTCGCGGTTGTTATAATCATGGTAGTGGTTGTTATAATCATAGTCGTGTTTGCTATAATCATTATCGTGGTTGTTATAATCGTGGTCGTGGTTGTTTTAATCATGATCGTGGCTGTTATAATCATGGTCGTGGTTGTTATAATCATGGTCGTGAGTGTAATAATCATGGTCGTGGTTGTTATAATCATATTTGTGGTTGTTATAATCATGGTCGTGAGTGTTATAATCATGGTCATGGTTGTAAAAATCATATTCGTGGTTGTTATAATTATAGTCGTGGTTGTTATAATCATAGGTGTGGTAGTTATAATCATGGTCGTGAGTGTTATAATCATGGTCGTGGTTGTTATAATCATGGTCGTGGTTGTTATAATCACAGTCGTGGTTGTTATAATCACATTCGCGGTTGTTATAATCATGGTCTTGAGTGTTATAATAATGGTCGTGGTTGTTAAAATCATATTCGTGGTTGTTATAATTATAGTCGTGGTTGTTATAATCATAGGTGTGGTTGTTATAATCATGGTCGTGAGTGTTATAATCATGGTCGTGTTTGTTATAATCATGGTCGTGGTTGTTATAATCACAGTCGTGGTTGTTATAATCACATTCGTGGTTGTTATAATCATGGTCGTGAGTGTTATAATCATGGTCGTGGTTGTTATAATCACATTCGTGGTTGTTATAATCATAGTCGTGGTTTTCATAATCATGGTCGTGGTTATGATCATAATCGTGGTTGTTATAATCATGGTCGTGGTTGTTAAAATTATGATTGTGGTAGTTATAATCACAGTCGTGGTTGTTATAATCATGGTCGTTATTGTTATAATCATAGTCGTGGTTGTTATATTCATAGACGTGCTTCATATATTCATAGTCGAGCTTGTTATAATCATAGTCGTGGTTGTTATAATCATAGTCGTGGTTGTTATAATCATGGTCGTGATTGATATAATCATGATCGTGGTGGATATAATCATAGTTGTGTTTGTTATAATCATGGTCGTGGTTGTTATAATCATGGTCGTGGTTGTTATATTCATGGATGTAGTTGTTATAATCATAATCGTGGTTGTTATAACCATGGTCGTGGTTGTTATAATCATGGTCGTGGTTGCTATAATCATGGTCGTGGTTGTTATAATCATAGTCGTGGTTACTATAATCATGGTCGTGCTTGGTATAATCATGGTCGTGGTTGTTATAATCATTGTCGTGGTTTATATAATCACAGTCGTGGTTGTTATAATCACATTCATGGTTGTTATAATCATGGTCGTGAGTGTTATAATCATGGTCGTGGTTGTTATAATCATATTCGTGGTTGTTATAATCATAGTCGTGGTTGTTATAATCATGGTCGTGGTTATGATCATAAACGTGGTTGTTATAATTATGGTCGTGGTTGTTATAATCATGATTGTGGTTGTTATAATCACAGTCATGGTTGTTATAATCATGGTCGTTATTGTTATAATCATAGTCGTGGTTGTTATATTCATAGACGTGCTTCTTATATTCATAGTCGAGCTTGATATAATCATAGTCGTGGTTATTATATTCATAGTCGTGGTTGCTATAATCAGAGTCGTGGTTGTTATAATAATGGTCGTGGTTGTTATAATCATGGTCGTGGTTGTTATAATCATGGTCGTGGTTGTTATATTCATGGATGTGGTTGTTATAATCATAATCGTGGTTGTTATAATCATGGTCGTGGTTGTTATAATCATGGTCGTGGTTGTTATAATCATGGTCGTGGTTGTTATAATCATAGTCGTGGTTACTATATTCATTGTCGTGCTTGTTATAATCATGGTCGTGGTTGTTATAATCATAGTCGTGGCTGTTATAATCACAGTCCTGCTTGTTATAATCATGGTCGTGGTTGTTATAATCATAGTCGTGGTTGTTATAATCATAGTCGTGGTTGTTATATTCATGGTCGTGCTTGTTATAATAATGGTCTTAGTTGTTATAATCATGGTCGTGGTTGTTATAATCTTGGTCGTGGTTGATATAATCATGGTCGTGGTTGTTATATTCATGGTTGTGGTTGTTATAATCATAGTCGTGGTTGTTATAATCATGGTCGTGGTTGTTATAATCATAGTCGTGGTTGTTAAAATCATGGTCGTGGTTGTTATAATCATATTCGTGGATCTTATAATTATGGTCGTGGTTTTTTTAATCATAGTCGTGGTTGATATAAGCATGGGCGTCGTTGGTATAATCATGGTCATCGCTGTCATAATTATAGTCGTAGTTGTTATAATCATAGTCGCGGTTCTTATAATCATGGTAGTGGTTGTTATAATCATAGTTGTGATTGTTATAATCATGGTTATGGTTGTTATAATCATGATCGTGGTTGTTATAATCATAGTCGCGGTTGTTATAATCATTGTAGTGGTTGTTATAATCATAGTCGTGGTTGCTATAATAATGGTCGTGGTTGTTATAATCATGGTCGTGGTTGTTATAATCTTGGTCGTGGTTGTTATAATCATGGTCGTGGTTGTTATAATCATGGTCGTGAGTGTAATAATCATGGTCGTGGTTGTTATAATCAAATTTGTGGTTGTTATAATCATGGTCGTGAGTGTTATAATCATGGTCATGGTTGATAAAATCATATTCGTGGTTGATATAATTATAGTCGTGGTTATTATAATCATAGGTGTGGTTGTTATAATCATGGTCGTGAGTGTTATAATCATGGTCGTGGTTGTTATAATCATGGTCGTGGTTGTTATACTCACAGTCGTGGGTGTTATAATCATATTCGTGATTGTTATAATAATGGTCGTGATTGTTATAATCATGGTCGTGGTTGTTATAATCATGGTCGTGGTTGTTATAATCATAGTCGCGGTTGTTATAATCATGGTAGTGGTTGTTATAATCATAGTCGTGGTTGCTGTAATCATTGTCGTGGTTGTTATAATCGTGGTCGTGGTTGTTTTAATCATGGTCGTGGTTGTTATAACCATGGTCGTGGTTGTTATAATCATCGTAATGGTTATGATCAAAGTCATGGTTGTTATATTCATGGTCATGAGTATTATAATCATAGTCGGGGTTGTCACAATCATAGTCGTTGTTGTTATAATCATGGATCGTGGTTATCATAATCATAGTTGTGGTTGCTATAATCATGGTCGTGGTTGTTATAATCATGGTCGGAGTTGTTATAATCTTGGTCGTGGTTGTTATAATCACAGTCCTGGTTGTTATAATCTTGGTCGTGCTTGTTATATTCATGGTCATGGTTATTATAATCATAGTCGTGGTTGTTATAATCATGGTCGTAGTTGTCATAATCATCGTTGTGGTGATGATCATAGTCGTGGTTGTTATAATCATATTCGTGGTTGTTATAATCATGGTCGTGAGTGTTATAATCTTGGGCGTGGTTGTTGTAATCATATTCGTGTTTGTTATAATCATGGTCGAGGTTGTTATAATCATGGACGGGGTTGTTATAATCATTGTCGTGGTTGTTATAATCATGGTCGTGAGTGTAATACTCATGGTCGTGGTTGTTATAATCATATTCGTGGTTGTTATAATCATGGTCGTGAGTGTTATAATCATGGTCGTGGTTGTTAAAATCATATTCGTGGTTGTTATAATTATAGTCGTGGTTGTTATAATCATAGGTGTGGTTGTTATAATCATGGTCGTGAGTGTTATAATCATGGACGTGGTTGTTTTAATCATGGTCGTGGTTGGTATAATCACAGTCGGGGGTTTATAATCATATTCGTGGTTGTTATAATCATGGGTCGTGGTTATGATCATAATCGTGGTTGTTATAATCATGGTCGTGGTTGTTATAATCATGATTGTGGTTGTTATAATCACAGTCGTGGTTGATATAATCATGGTCGTGGTATTTATAATCATAGTCGTGGTTGTTATAATCATAGTCGTGTTTGTTATATTCATAGACGTGCTTCTTACATTCATAGTCGAGCTTGTTATAATCATAGTCGTGGTTGTTATAATCATCGTCGTGGTTGCTATAATCATAGTCGTGGTAGTTATAATAATGGTCGTGGTTGTTATAATCATGGTCGTGGTTGATATAATCATGGTCGTGGTTGTTATAATCATGGTCGTGGTTATTATAATCATAGTAGTGGTTGTTATAATCATATTCTTGGTTGTTATAATCATGGTCGTGGTTGTTATAATCATGGTCGTGGTTGTTATAATCATGGACGGTGTTGTTATAATCATATTCGTGGTTGTTATAATTATGGTCGTGGTTGTTATATTCATGGTTGTGGTTGTTATAATCATGGTCGTGGTTGTTCTATTCATGGTTGTGGTTGTTATAATCATAGTCGTGATTGTTATAATCATGGTCATAGTTGTTATAACCATGATCGTGGTTGTTATTAATCATGGTCGTGCTTGATATATTCATGGTCGTGCTTGTTATAATCATAGTCGTGGTTGTTATAATCATGGACGGGGTTGTTATACTCATAGTCGTGGTTGATATAATAATGGTCTTGGTTGTTATAATCATATTCTTGGTTGTTATACTCATGGTCGTGGTTGTTATAATCATGATCGTAGTTGTTGTAATCATGGTCGTGGTTGTTATAATCATTGTCGTGGTTGCTATAATCATGGTCGTGGTTGTTATAATCATGGTCGTGGTTGTTATGATCATCGTCGTGGTTGTTATAATCATGGTCGTGGTTACTATAATCATGGTCGTGGTTTTTCATAATCCTAGTCGTTGTTATTATAACCATGGTCGTGGTTGTTATAATCACAGTCGTGGTTACTATAATCATGGTCGTGGTTGTTATAATCATAGTCGTTGTTGTTATAATCATGGTCGTGGTTGTTATAATCATAGTCGTGGTTACTATAATCATGGTCGTGGTTGTTATTATCATGGTCGTGGTTGTTATAATTATGGTCGTGGTTGTTATAATCAAAGTCCTGGTTGTTATAATCATGGTCGTGGTTAGTATAGTCATAGTCGTGGTTGTTAAAATCATAGTCGTGGTTGTTATATTCATGGTCGTGCTTGTTATAATAATGGTCGTGGTTGTTATAATCATGGTCGTGGTTGTTATAATCACAGTCGTGGTTGTTATAAACATATGCGTGGTAGTTATAATGATGGTCGTGAGTGTTATAATCATGGTCGTTGTTGTTATAATCATATTCGTGGTTGTTATAATCATATTCGTGGTTGCTATAATCATGGTCGTGGTTATGATCATAATCCTGGTTGTTATAATCATGGTCGTGGTTGTTATAGTCATGATTGTGGTTGTTATAATCACATTCGTGGTTGTTATAATTTTGGTCGTGGTTGTTATAATCATCGTCGTGGTTGTTATAATCTTAGTCGTGTTTGTTATATTCATAGATGTGATTCTTATATTCATAGTCGAGTTTGTTATAATCATATTCTTGGTTGTTATAATCATGGTCGTGGTTGTTATAATCATGGTCGTGGTTGTTATAATCATGGAGGTTGTTGTTATAATCATATTCGTGATTGTTATAATTATGGTCGTGGTTGTAATATTCACGGTTTTGGTTGTTATAATCATAGTCGTGATTGTTATAATAATGGTCATGATTGTTATAACCATGGTCGTGGTTGTTATTAATCATGGTCGTGGTTGTTATACTCATGGTTGTGATTGTTATAATCATAGTCGTGGTTGACATAATCATGGTCGTGGTTGTTATGATCATCGTCGTGGTTGTTATAATCACAGTCGTGGTTACTATAATCATGGTCGTGGTTTTTTATAATCATAGTCGTTGTTATTATAATCATGGTCGTGGTTGTTATAATCACAGTCGTGGTTACTATAATCATGGTCGTGGTTGTTATAATCATTTTCGTTGTTGTTATAATCATGAATGTGGTTGTTATAATCATAGTCGTGGTTACTATAATCATGGTCGTGGTTGTTATTATCATGGTCGTGGTTGTTAAAATCATGGTCGTGGTTGTTATAATCACAGTCCTGGTTGTTATAATCATGGTCGTGGTTAGTATAGTCATAGTCGTGGTTGTTATAATCATAGTCGTGGTTGTTGTATTCATGGTCGTGCTTGTTATAATAATGGTCGCTTTTGTTATAATCATGGTCGTGGTTATTATAATCATGGTCGTGGTTGATATAATCATGGTCATGGTTGTTATATTCATGGTTGTGGTTGTTATAATCATAGTCATGGTTGTTATAATCATGGTCGTGGTTGTTATAATCATAGTCGTTGTTGTTATAATCATGGTCGTGGTTGTTATAATCATAGTCGCGGTTGTTATAATCATGGTAGTGGTTGTTATAATCATAGTCGTGGTTGCTATAATCATTGTCGTGGTTGTTATAATCGTGGTCGTGGTTGTTTTAATCACGATCGTGGCTGTTATAATCATGGTCGAGGTTGCTATAATCATGGTCGTGGTTGTTATAACCAGGGTCGTGGTTGATATAATCATCGTCATGGTTATTATCAAAGTCATGGTTGTTATAATCATGGTCATGAGTATAATAATCATAGTCGGGTTTGTCATAATCATAGTCGTTGTTGTTATAATCATGGTCGTGGTTGTTATAATCATAGTCGTGGTTCCTATAATCATGGTCGTGGTTGTTATAATCATGGTCGTAGTTGTTATAATCCTGGCCGTGGTTGTTATAATCACAGTCCTGGTTGTTATGATCATGGTCGTGGTTGTTATAATCATAGTCGTGGTTGTTTTAATCATGGTCGTGGTTGGTATAATCACAGTCGGGGTTTTATAATCATATTCGTGGTTGTTATAATCATGGGTCGTGGTTATGATCATAATCGTGGTTGTTATAATCATGGTCGTGGTTTTTATAATCATGATTGTGGTTGTTATAATCACAGTCGTGGTTGATATAATCATGGTCGTGGTATTTATAATCATAGTCGTGGTTGTTATAATCATACTCGTGTTTGTTATATTCATAGACGTGCTTCTTACATTCATAGTCGAGCTTGATATAATCATAGTCGTGGTTGTTATAATCATGGTCGTGGTTGCTATAATCATAGTCGTGGTTGTTATAATAATGGTCGTGGTTGTTATAATCATGGTCGTGGTTGTTATAATCATGGTCGTGGTTGTTATAATCATTTTAGTGGTTGTTATAATCATGGTTGTTATAATCATGGTGTGTTGTTATAATCATATCGTGGTTGTTATAATGGTCGTGGATATATCTGTGGTTGTTATAATCATAGTCGTGGTTGTTATAATATGGTCGTGGTTGTTATATTCATGGTCGTGGTTGTTATAATCATCGTGGTTGTTATAATCATTGTTGTGATGTTATCCTCATGGTCGTGGTTGTTATAATCATGATGGGTTGTTATAAATCATGGTCGTGGTTGTTACAATCATGGTTGTGGTTATTATAATCATGGTCGCGGTTGTTATAATTATGATCGTGAGTGTTATAATCATAGGCGTGGTGGGTATAATCATATTCCTGGTTGTTTTATACATGGTCGTGCTTGATATATTCATGGTCGTGCTTGTTATAATCATAGTCGTGGTTGTTATAATCATGGACGTGGTTGTTATACTCATAATCGTAGTTGATATAATAATGGTCTTGGTTGTTATAATCATATTCTTGGTTGTTATATTCAAGGTCGTGGTTGTTATATTCATGATCGTAGTTGTTGTAATCATGGTCGTGGTTGTTATATCATTGTCGTGGTTACTATAATCATGGTCGTGGTTGTTATAATCATGGTAGTGGTTGTTATGATCATCGTCGTGGTTGTTATAATCACAGTCGTGGTTACTATAATCATGGTCGTGGTTTTTTATAATCATAGTCGTTGTTATTATAATCATGGTCGTGGTTGTTATAATCACAGTCGTGGTTACTATAATCATGGTCGTGGTTGTTATAATCATAGTCGTTGTTGTTATAATCATGGTCGTGGTTGTTATAATCATAGTCGTGTTTACTATAATCATGGTCGTGGTTGTTATTATCATGGTCGTGGTTGTTATAATCATGGTCGTGGTTGTTATAATCACAGTCCTGGTTGTTATAGTCATGGTCGTGCATAAGTATAGTCATAGTCGTGGTTGTTATAATCATAGTCGTGGTTGTTATATTCATGGTCGTGCTTGTTATAATAATGGTCGTTTTTGTTATAATCATGGTCGTGGTTATTATAATCATGGTCGTGGTTGATATAATCATGGTCATGGTTGTTATATTCATGGTTGTGGTTGTTATAATCATAGTCATGGTTTTTATAATCATGGTCGTGGTTGTTATAATCATGGTCGTGGTTGTTATAATCATGGTCGTGGTTGTTATAATCATATTCGTGGTTGTTATAATCATGGTCGTGGTTCTTTTAATCATAGTCGTGGTTGTTATAATCATGGGCGTCGTTGGTATAATCATGGTCGTCGTTGTTATAATCATAGTCTTGGTTGTTATAATCATAGTCGCGGTTCTTATATTCATAGTAGTGGTTGTTATAATCATAGTTGTGATTGTTATAATCATGGTTATGATTGTTATAATCATTGTCGTGGTTGTTATAATCATAGTCGTTGTTGTTATAATCATGGTCGTGGTTGTTATAATCATAGTCGCGGTTGTTATAATCATGGTAGTGGTTGTTATAATCATAGTCGTGGTTGCTATAATCATTATCGTGGTTGTTATAATCGTGGTCGTGGTTGTTTTAATCACGATCGTGGCTGTTATAATCATGGTCGTGGTTGCTATAATCATGGTCGTGGTTGTTATAACTATGGTCGTGGTTATTATAATCATCGTCATGGTTATGATCAAAGTCATGGTTGTTATAATCATGGTCATGAGTATTATAATCATAGTCGGGGTTGTCATAATCATAGTTGTTGTTATAATCATGGTCTTGGTTGTTATAATCATAGTCGTTGTTCCTATAATCATGGTCGTGGTTGTTATAATCATGGTCGTAGTTGTTATAATCTTGGTCGTGGTTGTTATAATCACAGTCCTGGTTGTTATAATCATGGTCGTGGTTGTTATAATCATAGTCGTGGTTGTTATAATCATAGTCGTGGTTGATATAATCATAGTCGTGGTTGATATATTCAAAGTCGTGGTTGTTATAATCATGGTCGTGGTTGTTATATTCATGGTCGTGCTTGTTATATTCATGGTCGTGGTTGTTATTGTTATAATCATAGTCGTGGTTGTTATAATCATGGTTGTGGTTGTTATAATTATCGTTGTGGTGATGATCATGGTCGTGGTTGTTATAATCATATTCGTGGTTGTTATAATCATGGTCGTGAGTGTTATAATCATGGTCGTGGTTGTTATAATCAGGGAAGTGAGTGTAATACTCATGGTCGTGGTTGTTATAATCATATTCGTGGTTGTTATAATCATGGTCGTGAGTGTTATAATCATGGTCCTGGTTGTTAAAATCATATTCGTGGTTGTTATAATTATAGTCGTGGTTGATATAATCATAGGTGTGGTTGTTATAATCATGGTCGTGAGTCTTATAATCATGGTCGTGCTTGTTATATTCATGGTTGTGGTTGTTATAATCATAGTCGTGGTTGTTATAATCATGATCGTGGTTGTTATAATCATGGTCGTGGTTGTTATATTCATGGATGTGGTTGTTATAATCATAGTCGTGGTTGTTATAATCATAATCGTGGTTGTTATAATCATGGTCGTGGTTGTTATAATCATGGTCATGGTTGTTATAATCATAGTCGTGGTTGTTATAATCATAGTCGTGAGTGTTATATTCATGGACGTGGTTGTTATAATCACAGTCACCAGTTTACATTTATAGTCATGGTCGTGCATAAGTATAGTCATAGTCGTGGTTGTTATAATCATAGTCGTGGTTGTTATATTCATGGTCGTGCTTGTTATAATAATGGTCGTTTTGTTATAATCATGGTAAATTGGTATTGCAAATCATGGTCGTGAAGTTACGATATAATCATGGTCATGGTTGTTATAATTCATGGTTGTGGTTGTTATAATCATAGTCATGGTTTTATAATCATGGTCGTGGTTGTTATAATCATGGTCGTGGTTGTTATAATCATGGTCGTGAATTTGTTATAATAATCATATTCATTAGTTGTTATAATCATGGTCGTGGTTCTTTTTAATCATAGTCGTGGTTGTTGCAATCATGGGCGTCGTTGTATAATCATGGTCGTCGTTGTTATAATCATAGTCTTGATTTGTTATAATCATAGTCGCGTTCTTATATTCATAGTAGTGGTTGTTATAATCATAGTTGTGATTGTTATAATCATGGTTATGGTTGTTATAATCATTGTCGTGGTTGTTATAATCATAGTCGTTGTTGTTTATAATCATGGTCGTGGTTGTTATAATCATAGTCGCAGTTGTTATAATCATGGTAGTGGTTGTTATAATCATAATGCATTGGTTGCTATAATCATTATCGTGGTTGTTATATCATTAATTAGGTAGTTGTTTAATCACGATCGTGGCTATTATAATTCATGGTCGTGGTTGCTATAATTATGGTCGGTGGTTGTTATAACTATGGTCGTGGTTATTATAATCATCGTCATGGTTATGATCAAAGTCATGGTTGTTATAATCATGGTCATGAGTATTATAATCATAGTCGGGGTTGTCATAATCATAGTCGTTGTTGTTATAATCATGGTCTTGGTTGTTATAATCATAGTCGTTGTTCCTATAATCATGGTCGTGGTTGTTATAATCATGGTCGTAGTTGTTATAATCTTGGTCGTGGTTGTTATAATCACAGTCCTGGTTGTTATAATCATGGTCGTGTGTTGTTATAATCATAGTCGTGGTTGTTATAATCATAGTCGTGGTTGATATAATCATAGTCGTGGTTGATATATTCAAAGTCGTGGTTGTTATAATCATGGTCATGGTTGTTATATTCATGGTCGTGCTTGTTATATTCATGGTCGTGGTTGTTATTGTTAAAATCATAGTCGTGGTTGTTATAATCATGGTTGTGGTTGTTATAATTATCGTTGTGGTGATGATATTCATGTTTTGGTTGTTATAATCATATTCGTGGTTGTTATAATCATGGTCGTGAGTGTTATAATCATGGTCGTGGTTGTTATAATCATGGTCGTGAGTGTAATACTCATGGTCGTGGTTGTTATAATCATATTCGTGGTTGTTATAATCATGGTCGTGAGTGTTATAATCATGGTGGGTAGTTTGTTAAAATCATATTCGTGGTTGTTATAATTATAGTCGTGGTTGATATAATCATAGGTGTGGTTGTTATAATCATGGTCGTGAGTCTTATAATCATGGTCGTGCTTGTTATATTCATGGTTGTGGTTGTTATAATCATAGTCGTTGGTTGTTATAATCATGATCGTGGTTGTTATAATCATGGTCGTAGTTGTTATATTCATGGATGTGGTTGTTATTCATAGTCGTGGTTGTTATAATCATAATCGTGGTTGTTATAATCATGGTCGTGGTTGTTATAATCATGGTCATGGTTGTTATAATCATAGTCGTGGTTGTTATAATCATAGTCGTGAGTGTTATATTCATGGACGTGGTTGTTATAATCATGGTCGTGGTTGTTATAATCACAGTCGTGGTTACTATAATCATGGTCGTGGTTTTATAATCATAGTCTTTGTTATTATAATCATGGTCGTGGTTGTTATAATCACAGTCGTGGTTACTATAATCATGGTCGTTGTTTGTTATAATCATAGTCGTTGTTGTTATAATCATGGTCGTGGTTGTTATAATCATAGTCGTGTTTACTATAATCATTCGTGGTTGTTATTATCATGGTCGTGGTTGTTATAATCATGGTCGTGGTTGTTATAATCACAGTCCTGGTTTGTTATAGTCATGGTCGTGCATAAGTATAGTCATAGTCGTGGTTGTTATAATCATAGTCGTGTTTGTTATATTCATGGTCGTGCTTTGTTATAATAATGGTCGTTTTGTTATAATCATGGTTGTGGTTATTATAATCATGGTCGTGGTTGATATAATGTAGTTGTTATATTCATGGTTGTGGTTGTTATAATCATAGTCATGGTTTTATAATCATGGTCGTGGTGTTATAATCATGGTCGTGGTTGTTATAATCATGGTCGTGTTGTTATAATCATATTCGTGGTTGTTATAATCATGATTATTGGTTCTTTAATCATAGTCGTGTTATTGGGCCGTTATAATCATGGTCGTCGTTGTTATAATCATAGTTGTTATATAGTCGCGGTTCTTATATTCATAGTAGTGGTTGTTATAATCATAGTTGTGATTGTTATAATCATGGTTATGGTTGTTATAATCATTGTCGTGGTTGTTATAATCATAGTCGTTGTTGTTATAATCATGGTCGTGGTTGTTATAATCATAGTAGGTTGTTATAATCATGGTAGTGGTTGTTATAATCATAGTTGGTTGGTATAACATAATCGATTATTTGTTATAATCGTGGTCGTTGTTGTTTTAATCAATCGTGGCTTTATAATCATAGTCGTGGTTGCTATAATTATGGTTGGTTGTTACAACTATGGTCGTGGTTATTATAATCATCGTCATGGTTTATGATCAAAGTCATGGTTGTTATAATCATGGTCATGAGTATTATAATCATAGTCGGGGTTGTCATAATCATAGTCGTTGTTGTTATAATCATGGTCTTGGTTGTTATAATCATAGTCGTTGTTCCTATAATCATGGTCATTAGTTGTTATAATCTTAGTGTAGTTGTTATAACGATCGTGGTTGTTATAATCACAGTCCTGGTTGTTATAATCATGGTCGTGGTTGTTATAATCATAGTCGTGGTTGTTATAATCATAGTCGTGGTTGATATAATCATAGTCGTGGTTTGATATATTCAAAGAGTCGTGGTTTGTTATAATCATGGTCGTGGTTATTCTTGGTCGTGCTTGTTATATTCATGGTGTGGTTGTTATTGTTATAATTATAGTCGTGGTTGTTATAATCATGGTTGTGGTTGTTATAATTATCGTTGTGGTGATGATCATGGTCGTGGTTGTTATAATCATATTCGTGGTTGTTATAATCATGGTTATTGAGTGTTATAATCATGGTCGTGGTTGTTATAATCAGGGAAGTGAGTGTAATACTCATGGTCGTGGTTGTTATAATCATATTCGTGGTTGTTATAATCATGGTCGTGTTATAATCATGGTCTGGTTGTTAAAATGGTTGTTATAATTATAGTCGTGGTGATATAATCATAGGTGTGGTTGTTATAATCATGGTCGTGAGTCTTATAATCATGGTCATTGCTTGTTATATTCATGGTGTGGTTGTTATAATCATAGTCGTGGTTGTTATAATCATGATCGTGGTTTGTTATAATCATGGTTGGTGGTTGTTATATTCATGGATGTGGTTGTTATATTCATAGTCGTGGTTGTTATAATCATAATCGTGGTTGTTATAATCATGGTCGGTTGTTATAATCATGGTCATGGTTGTTAATCATAGTCGTGGTTGTTATAATCATAGTCGTGAGTGTTATATTCATGGACGGTTGTTATAATCATGGTCGGGTTGTTATAATCATGGTCGCGGTTGTTATAATTTTGATCGTGAGTGTTATAATCATAGTCGTGGTGGGTATAATCATATTCGTGGTTGTTTTATTCATGGTCGTGCTTGATATATTCATGGTCTTGTTTGTTATAACCATTAGGGTGTGTCATACGGAGGCGAATTTTTTTTTTTGAGTTTGAAAATCGGCCCATGGTATTAATGATGTAGTTCTTATGCAGAATCATGTGATATCTTCAGATTTGAAAAGTTTTATTTTTGTTGTGGGGTAAATTTCTTAACTTGAAATCTTATGAAAATTCAGTATTCTACCTCTTTTTATCAACACTAAATTGCTTATTTAAAGTAAAAGTAAAATGTATCAGGTTAATTTATTAGATGAAAATGATCCAGAATAGTGAAAACTTAATGATCTTGACACATTTATTAAATTTTAAATATTCTTTAGAAAAACAAAATCATCAAATACAAAACCGGCTCACATTATGACCCGGTGTTGCTGCACACCATAGAATATGTATTTTGCTTCTGTTTCTACTCATCACCCTGCTGACCACCTGAGCTCGGATGTGGGCCTTCCCTCTCCTCCCTCTCTCCTGGCTGTACACGACTGCTGGAAACGCTCACTTGCTGTACACAACGCCCCCATACTCTGGGTGTGCGAGGGCCAGGCAGGGACATGCATGGGGTTGTCCAGGAAAGCTCTGACTTGAACATTGGTGAGGCTGCAGGTAAGAGGGGGCTCACTGCCAGCCTGGATGTTATCCAGATCTATGAGATCAGGAGGCTTTTGCACCTAGGGATTGACTTCAGGAGTCTTCCTGACCCCTGAAGGAATCGTCACCAACTGATCTGTCATGCCCAGATCCTCTCTATAAGTCTCCATATCCAAGATCTTTTTGACTGCCACTTTCTCCTCTTCATCCTTACTGCAGAGCACATTGTCTGCAGAACTGCCTCAGGATGAGATACCAGGAAGATCTCCTCACAGTCTGCTCCACAATCTGAACAACCTTCCTTGGCTTACTTCCTCACGAGCCTGCTGAAGAGAACATGCCTTGACCTTTCGGAGAACGATGACTTGACCTTTTGGTGTTGAACCAATTTGGCAAGTAGACACTCACGATGAATTGGACAAGTCTCAGGTTGTAGTTGGTCTCTTCAGTTTATGATGATGACCCAAATTCTGGGTAGAACCTGAGAGCTGCTAGAGCCACTCCAGAGTCAGAGACTGCACCCATTCGCAGGTAAGCAAGTCTATCAGGCATGACTCCAGTTTTGATGGCACTGCAAATCATGTAACCATAGTACTGGTCAGTACTCAGGTCTGCCACGACAGTATGTGCAAGCTCAACGAGGAGGCCAACTGTGATTTTTTTCTAAAGCTCGATTTATTTCTAACCCAGTGGCAGAGTCCAGCATCTTGCCAAGAGGACCAGACCATCTGTTGTTTGAAAGAGTTCTGCCATCCAGCTCCTGGATCAGATATGTCTGAGTGGCAACTCGTTGCGTGGAGGTCACAAACAATCCAGACCAGCTTCCCTCCCAATCTTCCGCTCTATCCACTGTATGACCCCCCATTGCCAATTCTGTGTTCAGGTGTTGGTGCTGTCCCCTCCAATGGCCTGCAGGGTCTGGTCTACGCTCTCTCTCTGAGCCAGTTCACAATGTTATCTGTCACTATCTCTGAAATACCTTGATGTCATCTTTCTGGAGGAAATGCCACAAATACTTCCTCCTGGTTCACTGCGCAGTGAGTAGTGTTCCTCCTTCACCATGGCAGGGAAACAACTTGCCAGAATCTCCAACTTTCATGAACACTTTGTGTCATCTCCTTCCATCAAAGAAATCGTCAATTGATTCCATTTTCTTATCCCCTTATCAAACTCCTTCTTCTAGGCCATTGACAAGTTTCTCCTGAGCTCTTACTTTGTTATGATCTATCACCAGGTGAACATCATCAGGTGTTATCAAAACCACCGTCAATCCAGGCAGCTGCTGCTATCTCCGCAGTTTCTCTGAGACCAGTGTGTGGTGTCGCATGCTGGCCAGAGCTATGCTCGATATCTTTCCTATTTCGAATCTTATGCCTGGAAGGTTTGGGGATCATTATTTTCTGGGTTAGGGACAAAGTCACCATTCTCCTGGTCAGCACCCTGATCAGCCATGGGAAAGTCATTAAACCTGAATCAGCTTGACTCCAATCATCGGCCTTTTTTACCTCACCTCGGCCTTCTGCCCTTTTCCTGGCAACTCTTCTCCTTCTGTCTCTCTCTGTGGCAGCCTCCTGTCTCTTGACCTGGAATATCTTGGCTAGGAAATCATGAGAGTTCCCTATACTGCCAGTCTTTTTTCTCTGTGCTTTTTAATAAATGCTGTCTGATCACAGGAATTTTCCAGTTCACGCTTGCAAATACAGGAGATACCCCGGATTTACAGTCACGATCGCATCCAAACTCAGGACAGAGAACAATTGGGGCACTTGCAAGTAATTATGTCAAATAACTGGTCCAGTTGTTTGGCAAAAGCCTCTCCTTAACTGCAAGTTTCCTCCTCCAAGAGAGATATCTTCGTTTCTTCCCCAACTGGCCACAAGTCTCTCACTAATCTTTCTTCATCTTGTTATGACTAAGGCTTTTGAACTGAGCGTTAGCCAGAGGTACTGTGCCAAGACAGCTTTGGTCATATCACTGGCAATGTCTTTTGCTTCTGTAAGTTCTTGGTTCTTTTCATCAATTTGCCTGATTAAAACACTGTATCTCAAAGCATCTTCTCAATGTAGGCAACCCGACTTCAGGAGCCCAGACCCAAGATAGTGACTGAGATGGTTGATTTTGGTTCTCGTCCTGACAAAAAGAAAGCTATCGCAAATATTATCAACTTATAAAATGCATCAGACCTGAAACAGAAAAAATATTAAGGTTGGGTTGTTAAAGAATGAAATCAGAAAGCAATGTTCACTATTTAATTGTAATGCACTAATGCAGCTGTACGTTAGATTTTCGATAAATTTCACGCTAAAATTTACCTAGCAAAAGGTTGCAAAATATTGAAACTGAAATTATTTTCTGTTTATATACACTAAAATCTACCAAAAAAAAAAAAGTGATGGGCCATTAGTTTTAGCTGATCTTCTCCTCTCCTATGACACAATCCTAATAATCATAGACGTGGTTGTTATAATCATGGTCGTGGTTGTTGTAATCATGGTCGTGGTTGTTATAATCATGGTCGTGGTTGTTATAATCATGGTCGTTAGTGTTATAATCATAGTCGTGGATGTTATAATCATGGTCGTTAGTGTTATAATCATGGTCGTGGCTGTTATAATCATGGTCGTGATTATTATAATCATGGTCGTGATTATTATAATCATGGTCGTGGTTGTTATATTCATGGCCGTGGGTGTTATAATCATAGTCTTGGTTGTTATAATCATGGTCGTTAGTGTTATAATCATGGTCGTGGCTGTTATAATCATGGTCGTGGTTGTTATAATCATGGTCGTGGTTGCTATAATCATGGCCGTGGTTGCTATAATCATTGTCGTGGTTGTTATAATCATGGTCATGGTTGTTATAATCAAGGCCGTGGTTGCTATTATCAAATTCGTGTTTGTTATAATCATGGTCGTGGTTGATATAACCATAGTCGTGGTTGTTATATTCATGGCCGTGCTTGTAATAATCATGGTCGTGAATGTTATAATCTTGGTCGTGGTTGTTATAATGATGGTCGTGGATGTTATAATCATGGTCGTGGTTGTTATAATCATGTTCGTGGTTGTTATAATCATACTCGTGGTTGTTATAATCATGGTCGTGGTTGTTATAATCATGGTCATGGTTGTTATAATCATGGTCGTGGTTGAAATAATCATGGTCGTGGTTATTATAATCATAGTCGTGGTTGTTATAATTATGGTCGTGATTGTTATAATCATGGTCGTGGTTGTTATAATGATGGTCGTGGTTGTTATAATGATGGTCGTGGTCGTTATAATCATATACGTGGTTGTTATAATCATGGTCGTGGTTGTTATAATCATGGTCGTGGTGTTCATAAACATGGTCGTGGTTGTTATAATCATGGTCGTGGTTGTTATAATCATGGTCGTGGCTGTTATAATCTTGTTCGTGGTTGTTATAATCATAGTTGTGGTTATGATCATAGTCGTGGTTGTTATAATAATAGATGCGGTTGTTATAATCATGATCGTGAGAGTTATAATCATGGTCGCGGTTGTTATAATAATATTTGTGGTTGTTATAATCATGGTCATGGTTGTTATAATCATGGTCGTGGTTATTATAATCACATTCGTGATTGTTATAATCATGGTCATGGTTGTTATAATTATGGTCGTGGTTGTTATATTCATGGTCGTGGTTATTATAATCATGGTCGTGGTTGTTATAATCATGGTCGTGGTTGTTATAATCATGGTCGTGGTTGTTATAATCATGGTCCTTATTATTATAATCATGGTCGTGGTTGTTATAATCATGGTCGTGGTTGTTATAATCATGGTCGTGGTTGTTATAATTGTAGTTGTGGTTATGATCATAGTCGTGGTTGTTATAATCATAGTCGTGGTTGTTATAATCACGGTCGTGAGTGTTATAATCATGGTCGCGGTTGTTATAATAATATTTCTGGTTGTTATTATCATGGTCATGGTTGTTATAATCATGGTCGCGGCTGTTATAATCATATTCGTGGTTGTTATAATCATGGTCATGGTTGTTATAATTATGGTCGTGGTTGTTATATTCATGGTCGTGGTTATTATAATCATGGTCGTGGTTGTTATATTCATGGTTGTGGTTGTTATAATCATGGTCACGGTTGGTATAATAATAGTCGTGTTTGTTAAAATCATGGTCGTGGTTGTTATAATCATGGTCGTGGTTGTTATAATTATAGTCGTGGTTGTTATAATCATTGTCGTGGTTCGTATAATCATAGTCGTGGATGTTATTATCATAGTCGTGGTTGTTATATTCATGGTCGTGGTAGCTATAATCATGGTCGTGGTCGTTATAATCATTTTCGTGGTTGTTATAATCATGGTCGTAAGTGTTTAAAAACATGGTCGCGGTTGTTATAATAATATTTGTGGTTGTTATAATCATGGTCATGGTTGTTATAATCATGGTCGTGTTTGTTATAATCATATTCGTGGTTGTTATAATCATGGTCGTGGTTATTATAATCATGGTCGTGGTTAATATAATCATGGTCGTTGTTGTTATAATCATTGTCGTGGTTCTTATAATCATGGTTGTGGTTGTTATAATCATAATCGTGGTTGTTATAATCATGGTAGTGGTTGTTATAATCATAGTCGTGGTTGTTATAATCATGGTCATGGTTGTTATAATCATGGTCGTGGTTGTTATATTCATGGCCGTGCGTGTTATAATCATAGTCGTGGTTGATATAATCATGGTCGTTAGTGTTATAATCATGGTCGTGGCTGTTATAATCATGGTCGTGGTTGTTATAATCATGGTCGTGGTTGTTATAATCATGGCCGTGGTTGCTATAATCATAGTCGTGATTGTTATAATCATGGTCGTGGTTGTTATAATCATAGTCGTGATTGATATAATCATTGTCGTGGTTGTTATAATCATGGTCGTGGTTGTTATAATCAAGGCTGAGGTTGCTATAATCAAATTCGTGTTTGTTATAATCATGGTCGTGTTTGTTATAACCATAGTTGCGGTTGTTATATTCATGGCCGTGCTTGTAATAATCATGGTCGTGACTGTTATAATCTTGGTCGTGGTTGTTATAATGATGGTCGTGGATGTTATAACCATGGTCGTGGTTGTTATAATCATGTTCGTGGTTGTTATAATCATATTCGTGGTTGTTATAATCATGGTCGTGGTTGTTATAATCATGGTTGTTATAATCATGGTCGTGGTTGAAATAATCATGGTCGTGGTTATTATAATCATAGTCGTGGTTGTTATAATTATGGTCGTGGTTGTTATAATCATGGTTGTGGTTGTTATAATGATGGTCTTGGTTGTTATAATCATGGTCGTGGTCGTTATAATCATATTCGTGGTTGTTATAATCATAGTCGTGGTTGTTATAATCATGGTCGTGGTGTTCATAATCATGGTCGTGGTTGTTATAATCATGGTCGTGGTTGTTATAATCATGGTCGTGGTTGTTATAATCTTTGTCGTGGTTGTTATAATCAAAGTTGTGGTTATGATCATAGTCGTGGTTGTTATAATCATAGACGCGGTTGTTATAATCATGATCGTGAGAGTTATAATCATGGTCGCGGTTGTTATAATAATATTTGTGGTTGTTATAATCATGGTCATGGTTGTTATAATCATGGTCGTGGTTGTTATAATCACATTCGTGATTGTTATAATCATGGTCATGGTTGTTATAATTATGGTCGTGGTTGTTATATTCATGGTCGTGGTTATTATAATCATGGTCGTGGTTGTTATAATCATGGTCGTGGTTATTATAATCATGGCCATGGTTGTTATAATCATGGTTGTGTTTGTTATGTTCATGGTTGTGGTTGTTATAATCATGGTCATGGTTGTTATAATCATAGTACTCGTTGTTATAATCATGGTCGTGGTTTTTATAATCATGGTCGTGGTTGTTATAATCATAGTCGTGGTTGTTATAATCATTGTCGTGGTTCTAATAATCATAATCGTGGTTGTTATTATCATAGTCGTGGTTGTTATATTCATGGTCGTGGTTGCTATAATCATGGTCGTGGTCGTTATAATCATATTCGTGGTTGTTATAATCATGGTTGTGTTTGTTATATTCATGGCCGTGCTTGTTATAATCATAGTCATGGTTGTTATAATCATTGTCGTTAGTGTAATAATCATGGCCGTGGTTGCTATAATCATAGTCGTGGTTGTTATAATCATGGTCATGAGTGTTATAATCATGGTGGCGGTTGTTATAATAATATTTGTGGTTGTTATAATCATGGTCATGGTTTGTTATAATCATGGTCGTGGTTGTTATTATCATATTCGTGGTTGTTATAATCATGGTCGTGGTTGTTATATTCATGGCCGTGCTTGTTATAATCATAGTCGTGGTTGTTAGAATCATGGTCGTGGTTTTTATAATCATTGTCGTTAGTGTTATAATCATGGCCGTGGTTGCTATAATCATAGTCGTGGTTGTTATAATCATGGTCGTGGTTGTTATATTCATGGCCATGCTTGTCATAATCATAGTCGTGGTTGTTATAATCATGGTCGTGATTGGTATAATCATAGTCGTGGTTGTTATAATCATGGTCGTGGTTGTTATAATCATGGTCGGGGTTGTTATAATCATGGTCGTGGTTGGTATAACCATAGTCGTGGTTGTTATAATCATGGTCGTGGTTGTTGTAATCATGGTCGTGGTTATAATCATGGTCGTGGTTGTTATAATCATGGTCGTTAGTGTTATAATCATAGTCGTGGATGTTATAATCATGGTCGTTAGTGTTATAATCATGGTCATGGCTGTTATAATCATGGTCATGGTTATTATAATCATGGTCGTGGTTGTTATATTCATGGCCGTGCGTGTTATAATCATAGTCGTGGTTGTTATAATCATGGTCGTTAGTGTTATAATCATGGTCGTGGTTGTTATAATCATGGTCGTGGTTGTTATAATCATAGTCGTGGTTGTTATAATCATGGTCGTCGTTGTTATAATCATGGTCGTGGTTGTTATAATCATAGTTGTGGTTATGATCATTGCCGTGGTTATTATAATCACAGTCGTGGTTGTTATAATCATGGTCGTGAGTGTTATAATCATGGTCGCGGTTGTTTTAATAATATTTGTGGTTGTTATAATCATGGTCATGGTTGTTATAATCATGGTCGTGGTTGTTATAATCATATTTGTGGTTGTTATAATCATGGTCGTGGTTGTTATAATCATTGTCGTAGTCGTTATAATCAAATTCGTGTTTGTTATAATCATGGTCATGGTTGTTATAATCATGGTCGTGGTTGTTATAATCATGGTCGTGGTTGTTATAAGACTGGTCGTGGTTGTTATAATCATAGTTGTGGTTATGATCATAGTCGTGGTTGTTATAATCACAGTCGTGGTTGTTATAATCATGGTCGTGAGTGTTATAATCATGGTCGCGTTTGTTTTAATAATATTTGTGGTTGTTATAATCATGGTCATGGTTGTTATAATCATGGTCGTGGTTGTTATAATCATATTTGTGGTTGTTATAATCATGGTCGTGGTTCTTATAATCATTGTCGTAGTCGTTATAATCAAATTCGTGTTTGTTATAATCATGGTCATGGTTGTTATAATCATGGTCGTGGTTGTTATAATCATGGTCGTGGTTGTTATAAGACTGGTCGTGGTTGTTATAATCATAGTTGTGGTTATGATCATAGTCGTGTTGTTATAACCATAGTCGTGGTTGTTTTAATCACAGTCGTGGTTGTTATAATCATGGTCGTGAGTGTTATAATCATGGTCGCGGTTGTTTTAATAATATTTGTGGTTGTTATAATCATAGTCATGGTTGTTATAATCATGGTCGTGGTTGTTATAATCATATTTGTGGTTGTTATTTTCATGGCCAAGATTGTTATAATCATAGTCATGGGTGTCATAATCATGGTCATGGTTGTTTTACTCATGGTCGTGGTATTATAATCATGTTCGTGGTTGTTATAATCATGGTCATGGTTGTTATAATTATGGTCGTGGTTGTTATAATCATGGTCGTGCTTATTATAATCATGGTCGTGGTTAATATAATCATGGTCGTTGTTGTTATAATCATTGTCGTGGTTCTTATAATCATGGTTGTGGTTGTTATAATCATAGTCGTGGTTGTTATAATCATGGTAGTGGTTGTTATAATCATAGTCGTGGTTGTTATAATCATGGTCATGGTTGTTATAATCATAGTCGTGGTTGTTATATTCATGGCCGTGCATGTTATAATCATAGTCGTGGTTGTTATAATCATGGTCGTTAGTGTTATAATCATGGTCGTGGCTGTTATAATCATGGTCGTGGTTGTTATAATCATGGTCGTGGTTGTTATAATCATGGCCGTGGTTGCTAAAATCATACTCGTGATTGTTATAATCATGGTCGTGATTGTTATAATCATAGTCGTGATTGATATAATCATTGTCGTGGTTGTTATAATCATGGTCGTGGTTGTTATAATCAAGGCCGAGGTTGCTATAATCAAATTCGTGTTTGTTATAATCATGGTCGTGGTTGTTATAACCATAGTCGTGGTTGTTATATTCATTGCCGTGCTTGTAATAATCATGGGCGTGAATGTTATAATCTTGGTCGTGGTTGTTATAATGATGGTCGTGGATGTTATAATCATGGTCGTAGTTGTTATAATCATGTTCTTGGTTGTTATAATCATACTCATGGTTGTTATAATCATGGTCGTGGTTGTTATAATCATGGTCATAGTTGATATAATCATGGTCGTGGTTGAAATAATCATGGTCGTGGTTGTTATATTCATGGCCGTGCTTGTAATAATCATGGTCGTGAATGTTATAATCTTGGTCGTGGTTGGTATAATGATGGTCGTGGATGTTATAATCATGGTCGTGGTTGTTATAATCATGTTCGTGGTTGTTATAATCATACTCATGGTTGTTATAATCATGGTCGTGGTTGTTATAATCATGATCGTGGTTGATATAATCATGGTCGTGGTTGAAATAATCATGGTCGTGGTTATTATAATCATAGTCGTGGTTGTTATAATTATGGTCGTGGTTGTTATAATCATGGTTGTGGTTGTTATAATGATGGTCTGGTTGTTATAATCATGGTCGTGGTCGTTATAATCATATTCGTGGTTGTTATAATCATAGTCGTGGTTGTTATAATCATGGTCGTGGTGTTCATAATCATGGTCGTGGTTGTTATAATCATGGTCGTGGTTGTTATAATCATGGTCGTGGTTGTTATAATCATGGTCGTGGTTGTTATAATCATAGTTGTGGTTATGATCATAGTCGTGGTTGTTATAATCATAGACGCGGTTGTTATAATCATGATCGTGAGAGTTATAATCATGGTCGCGGTTGTTATAATAATATTTGTGGTTGTTATAATCATGGTCATGGTTGTTATAATAATGGTCGTGGTTGTTATAATCACATTCGTGATTGTTATAATCATGGTCATGGTTGTTATAATTATGGTCGTGGTTGTTATATTCATGGTCGTGGTTATTATAATCATGGTCGTGGTTGTTATAATCATGGTCGTGGTTGTTATAAACATGGCCATGGTTGTTATAATCATGGTCGTGTTTGTTATGTTCATTTTTGTGGTTGTTATAATCATGGTCATGGTTGTTATAATCATAGTCGTCGTTGTTATAATCATGGTCGTGGTTTTTATAATCATGGTCGTGGTTGTTATAATCATAGTCGTGGTTGTTATAATCAGTGTCGTGGTTCTAATAATCATAATCGTGGTTGTTATTATCATAGTCGTGGTTGTTATATTCAAAGTCGTGGTTGCTATAATCAGGGTGTTGGTCGTTATAATCATATTCGTGGTTTTTATAATCATGGTTGTGTTTGTTATATTCATGGCCGTGCTTGTTATAATCATAGTCGTGGTTGTTATAATCATGGTCGTGGTTGTTATAATCATTGCCGTTAGTGTTATAATCATGGCCGTGGTTGCTATAATCATAGTCGTGGTTGTTATATTCATGGCCATGATTGTCATAATCATAGTCGTGGTTGTTATAATCATGGTCGTGGTTGGTATAATCATAGACGTGGTTGTTATAATCATGGTCGTGGTTGTTGTAATCATGGTCGTGGTTGTTATAATCATGGTCGTGGTTGTTATAATCATGGTCGTTAGTGTTATAATCATAGTCGTGGATGTTATAATCATGGTCGTTAGTGTTATAATCATGGTCGTGGCTGTTATAATCATGGTCGTGATTATTATAATCATGGTCGTGATTATTATAATCATGGTCGTGGTTGTTATATTCATGGCCGTGGGTGTTATAATCATAGTCTTGGTTGTTATAATCATGGTCGTTAGTGTTATAATCATGGTCGTGGCTGTTATAATCATGGTCGTGGTTGTTATAATCATGGTCGTGGTTGCTATAATCATGGCCGTGGTTGCTATAATCATTGTCGTGGTTGTTATAATCATGGTCATGGTTGTTATAATCAAGGCCGTGGTTGCTATTATCAAATTCGTGTTTGTTATAATCATGGTCGTGGTTGATATAACCATAGTCGTGGTTGTTATATTCATGGCCGTGCTTGTAATAATCATGGTCGTGAATGTTATAATCTTGGTCGTGGTTGTTATAATGATGGTCGTGGATGTTATAATCATGGTCGTGGTTGTTATAATCATGTTCGTGGTTGTTATAATCATACTCGTGGTTGTTATAATCATGGTCGTGGTTGTTATAATCATGGTCATGGTTGTTATAATCATGGTCGTGGTTGAAATAATCATGGTCGTGGTTATTATAATCATAGTCGTGGTTGTTATAATTATGGTCGTGATTGTTATAATCATGGTCGTGGTTGTTATAATGATGGTCGTGGTTGTTATAATGATGGTCGTGGTCGTTATAATCATATACGTGGTTGTTATAATCATGGTCGTGGTTGTTATAATCATGGTCGTGGTGTTCATAAACATGGTCGTGGTTGTTATAATCATGGTCGTGGTTGTTATAATCATGGTCGTGGCTGTTATAATCTTGTTCGTGGTTGTTATAATCATAGTTGTGGTTATGATCATAGTCGTGGTTGTTATAATAATAGATGCGGTTGTTATAATCATGATCGTGAGAGTTATAATCATGGTCGCGGTTGTTATAATAATATTTGTGGTTGTTATAATCATGGTCATGGTTGTTATAATCATGGTCGTGGTTATTATAATCACATTCGTGATTGTTATAATCATGGTCATGGTTGTTATAATTATGGTCGTGGTTGTTATATTCATGGTCGTGGTTATTATAATCATGGTCGTGGTTGTTATAATCATGGTCGTGGTTGTTATAATCATGGTCGTGGTTGTTATAATCATGGTCCTTATTATTATAATCATGGTCGTGGTTGTTATAATCATGGTCGTGGTTGTTATAATCATGGTCGTGGTTGTTATAATTGTAGTTGTGGTTATGATCATAGTCGTGGTTGTTATAATCATAGTCGTGGTTGTTATAATCACGGTCGTGAGTGTTATAATCATGGTCGCGGTTGTTATAATAATATTTCTGGTTGTTATTATCATGGTCATGGTTGTTATAATCATGGTCGCGGCTGTTATAATCATATTCGTGGTTGTTATAATCATGGTCATGGTTGTTATAATTATGGTCGTGGTTGTTATATTCATGGTCGTGGTTATTATAATCATGGTCGTGGTTGTTATATTCATGGTTGTGGTTGTTATAATCATGGTCACGGTTGGTATAATAATAGTCGTGTTTGTTAAAATCATGGTCGTGGTTGTTATAATCATGGTCGTGGTTGTTATAATTATAGTCGTGGTTGTTATAATCATTGTCGTGGTTCGTATAATCATAGTCGTGGATGTTATTATCATAGTCGTGGTTGTTATATTCATGGTCGTGGTAGCTATAATCATGGTCGTGGTCGTTATAATCATTTTCGTGGTTGTTATAACTGGCGGTCGTAGAGCATCATGGTCGTCGGTTTCAAAATCATATTCGTGGTTGTTGTTATTACAGTCGTGGTTATAGGAATTCATAGGTGTGGTTAGCGTAATCAGGCCGTGAGTGTTATAAAATGGTCGTTGTTATAATCATGGTCGTGGCGTTATAATCACATGTGGTTGTTATAATCATATTCGTGGTTGTTATAATCATGGTCGTGAGTGTTATAAACATGGTCGTTGTTGTTATAATCATATTCGTTGTTGTTATAATCATATCCGTGGTTGTTATAATCATGGTCGTGGTTATGATCATAATCGTGGTTGTTATAATCATGGTCGTGGTTGTTATAATCATGATTGTAGTTGTTATAATCACAGTCGTGGTTGTTATAATCATGGTCGTGGTTATTATAATCATAGTCATGGTTGTTATAATCATAGTCGTGTTGGTTATATTCCTAGACGGTTCTTTTATTCATAGTCGAGCTTGTTATAATCATAGTCGTGGTTGTTATAATCATGGTCGTGGTTGCTATAATCATAGTCGTGGTTGTTATAATAATGGTTGTGGTTATTATAATCATGGTCGTGGTTGATGTAATCATGGTCGTGGTTGTTATAATCATATTCTTGGTTGTTATAACTGGTGGTCGTGGGTTGTTATAATCATGGTCGGTTGGTAATCATGGATGTTGTTGTTATAATCATATTCTTGGCTGTTATAATTATGGTCGTGGTTGTTATATTCATGGTTGTGGTTCTTATAATCATGGTCGTAGTTGTTATATTCATGGTTGTGGTTGTTATAATCATAATCGTGATTGTTATAATCATGGTCGGTTCTTTAATCATAGTCGTGTGTTGTTATAATCATGGGCGTCGTTGGTATAATCTGGTGGTCGTCGTTATTTAATCATATCGGGGTTGTTATAATCATAGTAGCGGTTCTTATAATCATATTCTTGTTGTTATAATCATGGTCGTGGTTCTTTTAATCATAGTCGTGGTTGTTATAATCATAGTCGTGGTTGTTATAATCATAGTCGCGGTTCTTATAATCATAGTAGTGGTTGTTATAATCATAGTCGTGGTTGTTATAATCATAGTCGTGGTTGTTATAATTATAGTCGTGCCTGATATAATCATAGTCGTGGTTGATATATTCAAAGTCGTGGTTGTTATAATCATGGTCGTGGTTGTTATATTCATGGTCAAGCGGTCATATTCATGGTCGTGGTTGTTATAATCATAGTCGTGGTTGTTATAATCAGGTGGTGGTTTGTTATAATCATCGTTGTGGTGATGATCATGATCGTGCTGTTATAATCATATTCGTGGTTGTTATAATCATGGTCGTGGTTGTTATAATCATGGTCATGGATGTTATAATCATGGTCATGGTTGTTATAACTGGTCGTGAGTGTAATACTCATGGTCGTGGTTGTTATAATCACATTCGTAGTTGTTATAATCATGGTCGTGAGTGTTATAATCATGGTCGTGGTTGTTAAAAACTATATTCGAGTTTGTTATAATTACAGTCGTGGTTGTTATAATCATAGGTGTGGTTGTTATAACTGCCGTGAGTGTTATAATCATTGTCCTTGTTGTTATAATCATGGTCTTGGTTGTTATAATCACAGTCGTAGTTGTTATAATCATATTCGTGGTTGTTATAATCTTGGTCGTGAGTTATAATCATGGTCGTTGTTATGGCTTAATATGCTCGTGGTTGTTATGATCATATTCGTGCTGTTATAATCATGGTCGTGGTTAAGATCATAATCGTGGTTGTTATAATCATGGTCGTGGTTGTTATAATCATGATTGTGGTTATAATCACAGTCGTTGTTAGTAATCATGGTCGTGGTTGTTATAATCATTGTCATGGTTGTTATAATCATAGTCGTGTTTGTTATATTCATAGACGTGCTTCTTTTATTCATAGTCGAGCTTGTTATAATCATAGTCGTGGTTGTTATAATCATGGTCGTGGTTGCTATAATCATAGTCGTGGTTGTTATAATAATGGTAGTGGTTGTTATAATCATGGTCGTGGTTGATATAATCATGGTCGTGGTTGTTATAATCATGGTCGTGGTTATAATAATCATAGTCGTGGTTGTTATATTCATATTCTTGTTGTTATAATCATGGGTCGTGGTTGTTATAATCAAGTCGGTTACTATAATCGTGGTAGTGGTTGTTATAATCATAGTCGTTGTTATAATCATGGTCGTGGTGTTATAATCATAGTCGTGGTTACTATAATAATGGTCGTGGGTTGTTATAATCATGGTCGTGGTTGTTATAATCATGGTCGTGTTGTTATAATCACAGTCCTGGTTGTTATAATCATGGTCGGTTGTTATAATCATAGTCGGTTGTGATAATCATAGTCCTTGTTGTTATATTCATGGTCGTGCTTGTTATATTAATGGTCGGGTTGTTATAATCATGGTCGTGGTTGTTATAATCATGGTCGGCTGATATAATCATGGTCGTGGTTGTTATATTCATGGTTGTGTGTTATAATCATAGTTGTGATGTTATAATCATGGTCGTGGTTGTTATAATCATAGTTGTTGTTATAATCATGGTCGTGGTTGTTATAATCATAGTCGCGGTTGTTATAATCATTGTAGTGGTTGTTATAATCATCGTCGTGGTTGCTATAATAATGGTCGTGGTTGTTATAATCATGGTCGTGGTTGTTATAATCTTGGTCATGGTTGTTATAATCATGGTCGTGAGTGTAATAATCATGGTCGTGGTTGTTATAATCATATTCTTGGTTGTTATAATCATGGTCGTGGTTGTTATAATCATGGTCGTGGTTGTTATAATCATGGTCGTGGTTGTTATAATCATGGACGTTGTTGTTATAATCATATTCTTGGTTGTTATACTTATGGTCGTGGTTGTTATATTCATGGTTGTGATTGTTATAATCATGGTCGTAGTTGTTATATTCATGGTTGTGGTTGTTATAATCATAATCGTGATTGTTATAATCATGGTCGTGGTTCTTTTAATCATAGTCGTGGTTGTTATAATCATGGGCGTCGTTGGTATAATCATCGTCGTCGTTGTTATAATCATAGTCGTGGTTGTTATAATCATAGTCGTGGTTGTTATAATTATGGTCGTCAGTGTTATAATCTTGGTCATGGCTGTTGTAATCATATTCGTGGTTGTTATAATCATGGTCGTGGTTGTTATAATCATGGTCATGGATGTTATAATCATGGTCATGGTTGTTATAATCATGGTCGTTAGTGTAATACTCATGGTCGTGGTTGTTATAATCATATTCGTGGTTGTTATAATCATGGTCGTGAGTGTTATAATCATGGTCGTGGTTGTTAAAATCATATTCGTGGTTGTTATAATTACAGTCGTGGTTGTTATAATCATAGGCGTGGTGGGTATAATCATATTCGTGGTTGTTTTATTCGTGGTCGTGCTTGATATATTCATGGTGGTGCTTGTTATAATCATAGTCGTGGTTGTTATAATCATGGACGTGGTTGTTATACTCATAATCGTGGTTGATATAATAATGGTCTTGGTTGTTATAATCATATTCTTGGTTGTTATATTCATGGTCGTGGTTGTTATATTCATGATCGTAGTTGTTGAAATCATGGTCGTGGTTGTTATATCATTGTCGTGGTTGCTATAATCATGGTCGTGGTTGTTATAATCATGGTAGTGGTTGTTATGATCATCGTCGTGGTTGTTATAATCATAGTCGTGGTTACTATAATAATGGTCGTGGTTGTTATAATCATGGTCGTGGTTGTTATAATCTTGGTCGTGGTTGTTATAATCACAGTCCTGGTTGTTATAATCATGGTCGTGGTTGTTATAATCATAGTCGTGGTTGTTATAATCATAGTCCTTGTTGTTATATTCATGGTCGTGCTTGTTATATTAATGGTCGTGGCTGTTATAATCATGGTCGTGGTTGTTATAATCATGGTCGTGGTTGATATAATCATGGTCGTGGTTGTTATATTCATGGTTGTGGTTGTTATAATCATAGTCGTGGATGTTATAATCATTGTCGTGGTTGTTATAATCATGGTCGTGGTTGTTATAATCATGGTCGTGGTTGTTATAATCATATTCGTGGTTGTTATAATCATGGTCGTGGTTCTTTTAATCATAGTCTTGGTTGTTATAATCATGGGCGTCGTTGGTATAATCATCGTCGTCGTTGTTATAATCATAGTCGTGGTTGTTATAATCATAGTCGTGGTTATTATAATCATGGTCGTGGTTGACATAATCATGGTCGTGGTTGTTATAATCATATTCTTGGTTGTTATAATCATGGTCGTGGTTGTTATAATCATGGTCGTGGTTGTTATAATCATGGACGTTGTTGTTATAATCATATTCTTGGTTGTTATACTTATGGTCGTGGTTGTTATATTCATGGTTGTGGTTGTTATAATCATGGTCGTAGTTTTTATATTCATGGTTGTGGTTGTTATAATCATAATCGTGATTGTTATAATCATGGTCGTGGTTCTTTTAATCATAGTCGTGGTTGTTATAATCATGGGCGTCGTTGGTATAATCATCGTCGTCGTTGTTATAATCATAGTCGTGGTTGTTATAATCATAGTCGTGGTTGTTATAATCATGGTCGTCAGTGTTATAATCTTGGTCATGGCTGTTGTAATCATATTCGTGGTTGTTATAATCATGGTCTTGGTTGTTATAATCATGGTCATGGATGTTATAATCATGGTCATGGTTGTAATAATCATGGTCGTGGTTGTTATAATCATATTCGTGGTTGTTATAATCATGGTCGTGAGTGTTATAATCATGGTCGTGGTTGTTAAAATCATATTCGTGGTTGTTATAATTACAGTCGTGGTTGTTATAATCATAGGTGTGGTTGTTATAATCATGGCCGTGAGTGTTATAATCATTGTCGTTGTTGTTATAATCATGGTCTTGGTTGTTATAATCACAGTCGTAGTTGTTAAAATCATATTCGTGGTTGTTATAATCTTGGTCGTGAGTGTTATAATCATGGTCGTTGTTGTTATTATCATATTCGTGGTTGTTATAATCATATTCGTGGTTGTTATAATCATGGTCGTGGTTATGATCATAATCGTGGTTGTTATTATCATGGTCTTGGTTGTTATAATCATGATTGTGGTTGTTATAATCACAGTCGTGGTGGTTATAATCATGGTCGTGGTTGTTATAATCATAGTCATGGTTGTTATATTCATAGTCGTGTTTGTTATATTCATAGACGTGCTTCTTTTATTCATAGTCGAGGCGTTAAATGAGTCGTGTTGTTATGAATCATGGTCGTGGTTGTTATAATAATGGTAGTGGTTGTTTTAATTTAGTATAATCATATTCTTGGATTTATTTATAATCATGGTCGTGGTTATTTATAATCATAGTCATTAGTTGTTATAATCATGGACGTTGTTGTTATAATCATAGTCTTGGTTGTTATAATTATGAATTAAATTGGTTGTTATATTCATGGTTGTAGTTTGTTATAATCATGGTCGTAGTTATTTATAATCATGGTTGTGGTTATTATAATCGCCAATCGTATTTAGTATTTATAATCATGGTCATAGTTTATTTATAACCATGGTCGTGGTTGTTATTAATCATAGTCCGTGGTTTATATTCATAGTTTGTAGTTTATTTGCAATGCGTCGTGGTTATTTATAATCATGAATTAAGTTGTTATAATCATAGTGGTTTGTTACCAGTATGGTCTTGGTTGATATAATCATAGTTGTGGTTGTTATATTCTTGGTCGTGAATTTATTTATAATCATAGTGGTGGTTGTTATAATCATAGTCATTGAGTGTATATTCATTGACTGATGGTTGTTACAATCATGGTTTGTGGTTATTATAATCATAGTGCTTGATTTATTATAATTTACAGTATGAATTATTTATAATCTTAGGCGTGAGGTGGTATAATCATATTTAAGTGGTTGTTTTTATTCATAATTAGGTAGCGATATATTCATGGTCGTGCTTTGTTATAATCATAATCATTAGTTGTTATAATCATGGACGTGGTTGTTATACTCATAATCGTGGTTGATATAATAATGGTGTAGTTGTTATAATCATATTCTTGGTTGTTATATTCATGATTAAGTGGTTGTTATATTCATGATGCGTAGTTACATTTGTAATCGTAGTGCGTGGTTGTTATATCATTGTAAGTGGTTGCTACTAATCATGGTAGATGGTTATTTATAATCATGGTAATTAATGATATGATCATCATTAGTAGTTGTTATAATCTGATCGTGGTTATATAATAATCATGGTCGTGGTTTTTATAATCATAGTCGTTGTTATTATAATCATGGTCGTGGTTGTTATAATCACAGTCGTGGTTACTATAATCATGGTCGTGGATTTGTTATAATCATAGTCGTTGTTGTTATAATCATGGTCGTAGTTGTTATAATCATAGTCGTGGTTACTATATAATCATGGTCGTGGATTTGATATAATCATGAGTAAGTGGTTGTTATAATCATGAGTGCGTGGTTGTTATAATCATAAGTCGTGATGGTTATAATCATAGTCCTTGTTGTTATATTCATGGTCGTGCTTGTTATATATTAATGGTCGTGGATTTGTTATAATCATGGTCGTGGTTGTTATAATCATGGTCGTGGTTGATATAATCATGATAGTGGTTGTTATATTCATGGTTGTGGTTGTTATAATCATAATTAATGGATCATTTATAATCATGGTCGTGGTTTGTTATAATCATGGTCGTGAGTTTGTTACACTAATCATAGTCGTGGTTGTTATAATCATATTCATTAGTTTATTTATAATCATAATCCTTGTTGTTATATTCATGGTGGAAGTGCTTGTTATATTAATGAGTCGTGGTTGTTATAATCATGGTCGTTGTTGTTATATTCATGGTCGTGGTTGATATAATCATGGTCGTGGTTGTTGTTATAATCATATGGACGTTGTTGTTATAATCATATTCTTGGTTGTTTATTATACGGTCGTGGTTGTTATATTCATGGTTGTGGTTGTTATAATCATGGTCGTAGTTATTTATAATCATGAGTTTGTTGTTGTTATAATCATAGTCGTGATTGTTATAATCATGGTCATGGTTGTTATAACCAATGGTCGTGGTTGTTATTAATCATGGTCGTGGTTTATATTCATGGTTGTTGTTGTTATAATCATAGTCGTGGTTGTTATAATCATGGTCGTGGTTTTATTTATAATCGGTCGTGGTTATTTATAATCATGGTCTTGGTTGATATAATCATAGTTGTGGTTGTTATATTCATGGTGTGGTTGTTATAATCATAGTCGTGGTTGTTGTAACATAGTCGTGAGTGTTATATTCATTGACGTGGTTGTTATAATCATGGTTGTGGTTATTATAATCATGGTCGCGGTTGTTATAATTATGATCGTGAGTGTTATAATCATAGGCGTGGTGGGTATAATCATATTCGGTTGTTTTATTCACGGTCGTGCTTGATATATTCATGGTCGTGCTTGTTATAATCATAGTCGTGGTTGTTATAATCATGGACGTGGTTGTTATACTCATAATCGTGGTTGATATAATAATGGTCTTGGTTGTTATAATCATATTCTTGGTTGTTATATTCATGGTCGTGGTTGTTATATTCATGATCGTAGTTATTTGTAATCATGCGTGGTTGTTATATCATTGTCGTGAGTTTATATAATCATGGTTAGTGGTTGTTATAATCATGGTAGTGGTTGTTATGATCATCGTCGTGGTTGTTATAATCACAGTCGTGGTTACTATAATCATGGTCGTGGTTTTTTATAATCATAGTCGTTGTTATTATAATCATGGTCGTGGTTGTTATAATCACAGTTGTGGTTACTATAAATGGTCGTGGTTGTTATAATCATAGTCGTTGTTGTTATAATCATGGTCGTGGTTTTATAATCATAGTCGTGGTTACTATAATCATGGTGGTTATTTATAATCATGAGTCGTGGTTGTTATAATCATGGTCGTGGTTGTTATAATCACAGTCCTGGTTGTTATAATCATGGTCGTGGTTGTTATAATCATAGTCGTGGTTGTTATAATCATAGTCCTGGTTGTTATATTCATGGTCGTGTGTTATATTTAATGGTCGTGGTTGTTATAATCATGGTCGTGGTTGTTATAATCATGGTCATGGTTTGAAATAATATCATGGTCGTGGTTTGTTTATATTCATGGTTGTGGTTGTTATAATCATAGTCGTGGATGTTATAATCATGGTCGTGGTTGTTATAATCATGGTCGTGGTTGTCATAATCTGCATGATTTGTTGTAGTCATATTCGTGGTTGTTATAATCATGGTCATTAGTTCTTTTAATCATAATCTTGGTTGTTATAACCATGGGCGTCGTTAGTATAATCATCGTCGTCGTTGTTATAATCATAGTCGTGGTTGTTATAATCATAGTCGTGGTTGTTATAATCATGGTAGTGGTTGTTTATAATCATGATCGTGGTTGTTAAAATCGTGGTCGTGGTTATTATAATCATTATCGTGGTTGCTATAATCATGGTCGTGGTTGTTATAATCATGGTCGTGGTTGTTATAATCATCGTCGTGGTTATGATCATAGTCGTGGTTGTTATAATCATGGTAGTCAGTATTATAATCATGGGCGTGGTTGTTATAATCATAGTTGTTGTTGTTATAATCATGGTCATGGTTGTTATAATCATGAGTCGTTGTTATAAATCATGGTCGTTGTTGTTATAATCATGGTCGTGGTTATTTATAATCTTGTTTTGGTTGTTATAATTACAGTCTGGTTGTTATAATCATGGTCGTGGTTGTTATAATCATAGTCGTGGTTGTTATAATCATAATCGTGGTTGTTATATTCATGGTCGAGGTTGTTATATTCATGGTCGTGCTTGTTATAATCATAGTCGTCATTGTTAATCATGATTGCGTGGTTAAATAATCATAGTACATTGTTGTTATAATATTGGTCGTGGTTTTATTATCATAGTCGTTTTTGTTATAATCATGGTCGTGGTTGTTATAATCATAGTTGTGGTTGTTATATTCATGGTCGTGGTTGTTATAATCATAGTCGTGGTTTTTATAATCATGGTCGTAGTTTTTATAATCATGGTCGTGGTTGTTATAATCATGGTCGTGGTTGTTATAATCATATTCGTGGTTGTTATAATCATGGTCGTGGTTCTTATAATCATAGTCGTGGTTTATTATAATCATGGTCGTGGTTGTTATAATCATGATCGTGGTTGTTATATATTTATGGTCGTGGTTGTTATGTCATCGTCGTGGTTTTTTATAATCATGGTCATTAGTTACTATAATCATGGTCGTGGTTGTTATAATCATTGTCGTGGTTGTTATAATCATAGTCGTGGTTGTTATAATATTGGGTCGTGGTTGTTATAATCATGGTCGTGGTTGTTATAATCATGGTTGTGGTTGTTATAATCATGGTCGTGGTTGTTATATTCATAGTTGTGGTTGTTATAATCATAGTCGTGGTTGTTATAATCATGGTCGTGGTTGTTATAATCATGGTCGTTGTGGTGATGATCATGGTCGTGGTTTGTTATAATCATAGTCGTGGTTTTTTATAATCATGGTCGTAAGTGTTATAATCTTGGTCGTGGATGTTATAATCATATTCGTGGTTGTTATAATCATGGTCGTGGTTGTTATAATCATGGTCGTAGTTTATTATAATCATGGTCGTTGTTATTATATAATCATGGTCGTGATTGTAATACTCATGGTCGTGGTTGTTATAATCATATTCGTGGTTTTATAATCATGATTGTGTTGGTATAATCATGGTCGTGGTTGTTATAATCATATTTATGGTTGTTATAATCATGGTCGTGGTTGTTATAATCATGGTCGTTGTTTGTTATAATCATGGTCGTGGTTGTTATAATCATATTCAATTGTTAATACTCATGGTGGTGGTTGTTATAATCATAGTCGTGGTTGTTATAATCATGGTCGTGATGTTATAATCATGGTCGTGGTTGTTATAATCATGGTCGTGGTTAT
>NW_024718807.1:0-8780 GCF_018991925.1 Homarus americanus
TTATGAGTGGCAGTGGCGTTGAGGTTATGAGTGGCACTGGCGTCGAGGTTATGAGTGGCACTGGCGTCGAGGTTATGAGTGGCAGTGGCGTTGAGGTCATGAGTGGCACTGGCGTCGAGGTTATGAGTGGCAGTGGCGTTGAGGTCATGAGTGGCACTGGCGTCGAGGTTATGAGTGGCAGTGGTGTTGAGGTTATGAGTGGCACTGGGGGATTGCGTAGGAAGGTCAGGCAAGGAATCGAGGTTGGTTTGAATCTTTTATGTCAACACACACGTAATTCATCTAGCGAAAAGGGCAAAGTAAACACCAAGGCCAATGTGACATTCAGTGTGGCATACTGCTGCATTAACGACATACAGGTGTGAAACTGCGGTTTGTTTTATGTTCTGATCTGGCAATATTCCAGACTGTTGAAAGAGTGAAGGTGTATAGGTGGTAGTTTAGGCGCATATATGATGAGTTTGAGGTAAAGTTTGTGGTGTTGACTGTAGTGACATGAGTACAGTATAGACTGACACATAGGCTGTACTATAGGTGTTTGTGTCATACTGTCGTGTATCAAAAGTAAATGTTAGGTTTTGTTTTAATTTAGGTGTAATGGGACGATGCCGTTTAGTAGTGCTCTCTCTCTCTCTCTCTCTCTCTCTCTCTCTCTCTCTCTCTCTCAACCCGTCGACTAGTCTTAAAAGAGAAGTCTCCGAAGAATATAATTCAATTTGTCTTAATAGTGACTGGCAATATAAATTCTTCATAAACACATACTCTTGGATGGCACCTTAGCCATTTTTTCCTGAGGTTAGAAAAAGCTGCTTTGGTCAGGACTGTTTCCGGGATTGTGGTCAGGTCTTTAGCCAATTGACATAGAGGAGGAGAATTGACGGCGTCATATTGAGGTTGAGAAATTTAAGGCCATTAATTACAGTCAGTGGTGAAAGTTTATGTAGAGATCTCATCATGGCCAGTGGCTGTGTTTCCATCAAAGAAGCAGCTTACAATGTGTTCCTATGGGGCGAGGAAGACATCTACTGGGTATAGTTCTATACACATATAGTGTCTCTAAAAATATAAAGCTAACTCTGTTGTACATCTGCTTCAAAATTAAAAAAATGTATATTAAACAGAACGTCAGACGATAGACAGACAGGTCAGAGGAGTTTACAGTAGCGCCGCGAACAGCCTGTGCAGGTGATGGTCAATTAAGATGTGATTTAGCGACACCTCCAAGAGCTTCATCTTTCCTAACCTAACCTAACCTAACCTAATCTTCAACGGTGCAAAATTTATCCCAATGCCACCCTAATTACACACCTTCTTGGACTTTCATTTACGAGAAAACAAATCCAAGTTACGAATCTTTGAAAGTATAGGTCCAGGTCCAGGTCTGGCAGCCTTCCACGTGGGGGTTCCATCGTGAAGGAACTGCCAAGTATACCATGGGGGGTCATTACCCACTTCCCTGTGCACGGGGCTATGACGGCACTAATCTCCCGAGGGGATAAAGAAATTAATTTCCCGGTTGTCAGAGTGAGGGAATTTTTCTATTGTTGGTAAGTCCCGGAGGCGGGTCCAGTTAGTCCAGGGCCCTCGTGCGTGGGTACTGCTTTGATAATTCCCTCACATTCTTTATTGGCAATTGTAAACTTATTGCCTTTTTTATCCTTGTCTATAATTGTTCAATAAAATTTCACAATTTATCCACTAATCGTCAGAGCAGAATACAAATACAGGTGTGTGGTGAACGTTTAGTCGTATTAATTATAATCTTTACACTCGGAAGAGATTAATATGATTTACTTATTTTTTGTCTGTTAAGAGACAGGTTGAACTAAACGGGAATAAAGTTTAAAATAAAATAATGTTATAAAAACACGAATGCACGCACGCACACACTCACGCGTATGTGTATAAATAAACAATATCAATTATAGCTATAAAAACCTGGCATATATTATATACCGAGATAATTTTCTCATTATTATATCCCATTAATCTACTCCTGACCTAAACTGTGGCACACAATTAAGAAAATAGTTGAAATTCCAGTACTTAAAACTGCTGGTGATGGGAGTACTGTGCTAACTCAAGGTGGTGGTGTAATGTACGGCAAGTATCAGGTGGAGGCTCACCTACACTCTCTCTCACCCGCATCTTAATACTTGATGCTACCACTGTAAGACATATAGACAGAGAGAAGTAAACCTTGTGGGTAAAATAAATAGATCTCACCTCACACCGTCACTACTCCCTCACACCATCACTGCTCCCTCACACCATCACTGCTCCCTCACACCATCACTACTCCCTCACACCATCACTGCTCCCTCACACCATCACTGCTCCCTCACACCATCACTGCTCCCTCACACCATCACTGCTCCCTCACACCATCACTGCCCTCACACCCTCACTGCTCCCTCACACCATCACTACTCCCTCACACCATCACTGCTCCCTCACACCATCACCGCTCCCTCCACACCATCCCACTGCTCCCTCACCATCCTGCTCCCTCACACCATCACTGCTCCACACACCATCACTGCTCCCTCCCTCCTGCTCCCTCCACACCATCAATGCTCCCTCACGCTATCCTGCTCCCTCCACACCCATCCTGCTCCCTCACACCCTCCTGCTCCCTCACCATCCCTACTCATCTCTCCCTCACCATCACTGTCCCCTCACACCATCACTACTCCTGCCTCCTGCTCCCTCCACACCCTCCTGCTCCCTCACACCATCACTGCTCCTCCTGCTCCCTCACACTATCACTGCTCCCTCACACCATCACTGCTCCCTCCACCCTCCCTGCTCCCTCCACACCATCACTGTGCTCCATCCACACCATCACTGCTCCCTCCACCATCCTGCTCCCTCCACTACGCCTGCTCCCTCCCACCATCCTGCTCCCTCCACCATCACTGCTCCCTCCACCATCACCCATGCTCACACCTCCTGCTCCCTCCACACCATCCTGCTCCCCTCACCCTCCACTGCTCCTCACACCATCACTGTCCCTCCCCACACCCTCACTGTCCCTCACACCATCACTGCTCCCTCACACTGTCACTGTCTCACACCATCACTTTGCTCCCTCCCCACACCTCACTGCTCCCTCCACACACCCTCCTGCTCCCTCACACCATCCTCCCTCCCTTTCTCCCTCCCACCATCCTGCTCCCTCCCCATCACTGTCCCTCCCACCATCTGCTGCTCCCTCACACCATCACTTTCTCCCTCACACCATCACTGCTCCTCACCATCACTGCTCCTCACCATCACTACTCACTCATACCATCACTGCTCCCTTACACCATCACTGCTCCCTTACACCCTCACTACTCCCTCACACCATCACTGCTCCCTCACACCATCACTGCTCCCTTACACCATCACTGCTCCCTCACACCATCACTGCTCCCTTACACCATCACTGCTCCCTCACACCATCACTGCTCCCTCACACCATCACTGCTCCCTCACACCATCACTACTCCCTCACACCATCACTGCTCCCTCACACCATCACTGCTCCCACACTCTCACCGCTCCCTCATAACTTCCTTGCCCTCGTAGTTAGTCGTAGTTACAAGCGCCTTATTTTTAATAAATCTCAAGTGAGAGTTTCTATTGTGTCGGGTCTTCAAGTTACCTGAGTATACACATAGTGAGGCGAGATGAGGAGGAGGAAGATGAGGGAAGGAGAGAAGATGATGAAAAGAGGAGTGGGGGAAGGAGATAAAAGGAAGATGAATGTGAAGTGGCACAGGAAAGAGAGGAATAGAGAAAGATAAAGAGGAAGAGGAAGAAAGGGATGGTTGGAGAGGAACAGGAAGTGGAAAATAAGAACATAAGAATGGAGGAAACTGCAGCGGGCCTATTGGCCCATACTGGGCAGTCCCGTTTATACCCAACCCCTATTGCTCATATAATCATCCAACCTATGCTTGAAGCTATCCAGAGTATCCGAGTTAATGATGATATTTGGTAACTTGTTCCATTCATCCACTACTCTGTTTCCAAACCAATGTTTACCTATTTCACGCCTAAATCTAAATTTGTCAAATTTAAAACCACTGTTACGAGTTCGCTCCTGGTTGGATAGTTTGAGTACCTTTGTAATGTCCCATTTGTTTAACCCTGACTTCCATTTATACACCTCTATCATGTTGCCCCTTACTCTACGTCTCTCGAGGGAGTGCAAATTAAGATGCTTTAACCTGTCTCTGTACTCAAGGTTTCTGATGCCCGGGATTAGTCTTGTCAATCTCCTCTGGATTCTTTCCAAGGATTCTATATCCATTCTGTAATACGGTGACCAGAACCGAAATGCGTAATCCAGGTGAGGTCTCACAAGCGCTAGATATAATTTAAATTTTAAATGACGATGAAGATTATAAAGAAGTGAACTAGGACGATGACGGACGAAGACGACAGAAGAAAACCTCGACCTCGTTTTCGATCAGGTCTCCAGGTTTCAGATAATTCCATTCGCTCCTTAGGTATTAATTGGTGTTAATTGACTGTCTGAGGCTCAAAGAGTTCCTCCCGCGCTTCAACTTAACCTCGGCTTCATTTCATCTTCAGTGGCGTCCTCTTAGACCCAACTCGGCAGCCCTCAAATGGTGACGCTGTCTCCCCGTGGTCTGATGTTACCTGGCGTGTTCTAATTTACGTGCAAGGTAAAAATGTTGCTCCCCCGCCACCGAGGCCAAGCAAACCCTTAAGTAGCAATGAACCCCATCAAGAGAGAGGTCCATTGTGAGTGGTTCCTATCCATTACCTGATCCTTACCTAGCCTCTACCCCCTCACCTGACCTTCACCTAACCTCCTCAACTCTTCACCTGACCTCTTCCCCTTCACCTGACCTCTTCCACACTTCACCTAACCTCTTCTCCTTCACCTGACCACATCAACCCTTCACCAGACCTCTTCCTCTTCACCTGACCTCTTCCACACTTCACCTAACCTCTTCTCCTTCACCTGACCTCTTCCTCTTCACCTGACCCCCAACTCATCTCCCCGCCCCCTTCTCTCACCTAAATTCCAGGCGAGGAGAGAGAGAACCTGAGCCACATAATGAAACTAATTGCCATTTGAGACCCGATACCAGAGATTGACAGATGACTGGCTGGGACGTCTGTCATTATCCCACCTTATATAAGGAATTGCTTACGCTATATATTAAATTATATGTGTCATTTTAGCTTACCTTAAGCATGGTTATGAATATTTTGTATAATTTTATATCACATCTATTGTACTGTGTTTCTATAGTAAATTATAGTACTGTATTATATATATTACTATATTAAATTATACATTCACTATCTAATATGAAATTACACTATACTAATACCATACTATATCACCCTATATCACATTTTACTTCTTATATCACACCACACGAAGCATATATAATTACATAGACCTATAGTATATTTATATATATATATTGATAAAATCACACGGGAAAATGGAAACAACGGAGCACCTTAGCTTTCGTCTTTATTCAAGACATCTTCAGAGGCAACTGTTTCCATTTTCCCGTGTGATTTTATCAAGATTTATCTTATCCACGTTTTCATTGTGGATTTACATGAAATATATATATATATATATATATATATATATATATATATATATATATATATATATATATATATATATAACTTTTTTTTTTTACTGCAATGGAGTTAGTGAGCCCTCCCATCCTTGTGTGGCTGGGAGGGTAGTCACATTTGATTTTTGTTTTTTACTAATGTTTTAGTTAAATGTTAGTTGTGTTAGTCTAAAGGTACACTGTATGGAGAGGCCTGCCAGGTTCTTAGTGGAACTGGTAGGTCACTCTCATCTTTTATTCTCCCTATTAATGTTTTATGTGTATATTGGGGCAGGAGATGGTTCAGTTACTTTCTTTTTGGCTGATTTAAACCAACTGTGTTTTTGGAAATCTTCATTATCTGTATTATTTATCCTGTTTTGGTAAGTTTCTGTGTTGAGTTTAGTCACTTTGTTCCAAATATTTGCGGCTTTGTTGTGTATTTTTACTGTACATTGATTGCTAGGAGGTTTGCTCTCTTGTGTAGCTGTTCATTATTGATGTGGTCTGTATATTTTATGTTATATATAAATCTGAGGGCTATATTTTGTACTGTTTGTAACCTTTTAATGCACGTTTTACTAAGGGTGTTCAATGGGATGGGTGGGTAGTCATAATTGATTTAACAGGGCAATATAAATCTTTTCTTTTGTTATTAATGCTAAGGTTCTTAAAGCGTTTTATTTTTGATAATCTTATTCTTGCCTGTCGTTGCTTATCTTTTTAAGTATGTTATATATCACTCTTTTTTTTTGTTAGTTTTAATCCAAGCATCCTACCTTCAATTGTCGTATGGGTATAGTTCCTGGTCGACTATTACTGCACTTGTTTTAATCTTGGCTATTGGTATTATCTTGGAATTTGTTCTATTTGTCCTGATTTTCCATTTTTCTCAAAATCATTTATGTTTTGCTGATGATATTACTCAAATAGTATCATACCCAGGAAAATCAACTCAATTTATGGCACTGGATTACACATGGACAGAAACTTAAATATACGGGGTGACATGTAAAGCAGCGAGGTCAGGTCATAATGATGACATCCACTAATCCCCACACCAACACACACGTAGAGGAGCTTAAGAGAAGGGTGGTGACGTGACTAGCCAGGTCAGGTCAGAAAAAAGGGACCCACAAAATAACTATCATACATCTAGATCAAAGGTTTTCAAAGCATTTTTAACCTTGGGCCACTGACAAATAAATTTATGTAACATATTATCAGTTTTGAACTGACCATCACTAAGGTTTATTGATTTTAATTCTTTAATCAAACTTAATCTTTCTGTGACACAAGATGATTTGAATACTTCTAAGCTTTTTTCCCAAGCAATGGGGTGATTATTATTCCTAACATGAACGAACAAGGCACTGCTTTCAGATGCAGTTCTGATATTATACTTATGTTGTTTGATTCTGAGCTGCAGTGTTTTTCCTGTCTGACCTACATAATTACAATTACATTTGCTACATGGAATACAATAAACACTTCCATTTACATTCAAACTTGGGCTATTCCTTATTAACATATTGGCAATGGTTGAGTCATACTTGAAAACAACATTAATATTTAGAAGCTTGAGGGACCGACCTAACGGGACAAATTCATTACGATAGGGCAGAGTCAAAATATTCTTAAGTGTAGGAACTTGTCTGGTTTGAGAGGAATGAAAGGATTTTTTAGCCCTTTTAAAACAACGATCAACAAACACAGAAGGGTACCCGAGTTTCTGTGCAACATCTATCACAATTCGCCATCAGTTACATAAGTTGTATATATGACCCCTGCACCACTAAGGAAAAGATCGTGTTGCCTGACTCACGCACGCACTTGATGATAATGAGGATACGAGTCATTAATTTTTCCCCCAGTAGTGTTCATTCAGTGGTGTGTGTGTGTCCCTCTCATACGTTCACTTACCCGAGACGAAATAAAAACCCCAGATTTACACGGTCGACAACTAACGTGTAGGAATATCAACCAAGAAGCAACATAAATACTGGTATAATTTGATCCCACCAACCACGGTCACCAGCAGTATAATTAATGGTGTTACAGGTATATAATTCCCCTTTCAACAACCTTGAACTTACCCTTCCATAATTTTTGTATAGTTATTATCTCTTGTTTGGACCTATCTTGAGTACGCGAATAAAGAGGTTTGTTAATAAAGCTTAGGAATACACGGAAGCAAATAATTTATTCACCTTAATTAGTTTCAAATGTAAAAAAATCTACCTGTATTATTATTATATAGTCTATCTTAGTCTTTATATGACCGGTAATAACAACATTGAATGTAATTAATCTAAAAAAAAAAATATTCATCATTTTCTTCATTTCTTCTCACACTGAATCACTTAATTTTTTCTACTGTCAGAAATTATCACAAAATCTACGTTGTTTCCATACATAACAAATAAATCTCCCTGGAGCCTTTTATCACGCTGGGGGTCGAGGAGTGACTCGGCGGGTAAGGAACAAACATACAGTACGACTCCGCCTCAGGCATTATGGCCACATTTGACAAGGTTGGCTCTACACCCAGGAGGTCGCTACACCCAGTTACGCCGCCCATTAATTCACACGACACACAGGATTACCGACACCCAGAAGGTTACTACAATGAAATACACTTAGATTAGACGAGATGCAGGTTCACTTAAGTTTAGATTACATTCCGGATTACACGAAAAAAACAGACTAGGTAACTCATTATGTCCACAGGTACCAGACTACAGCAAGATACACAGGGATCGATTACACACACACACACACACACACACACACACACACACACACACACACACACACACACACACACGGACAAGGCTGCAGTCGTTTTTCTTGGAATTAGATGTTTGCCAAGGTATTGATTTCCTTCCTCACTAGTAGACGCTAAACCTGAAGTGTAATGTATAGTGAATGACGATTTTATATTTAATATCTGATGAATGCGAAGAACAGATTACAAAAACAAAAAATAAATGATTAAATTTACCAAAAATTTTAATGGACTTGATTTTGTTTAGTTTGGTCTTCAAAATCCGAAATAGACGAAAAGGCGATCCATTGAATCTTTAAAAAAAAAAGCAGAAAAATAAACTAAAAGAAATTGGTAAAAAAGGCAAAAAAGAAGGATGAAATATAAAAAGTAGAAAAGGAAAAAGAGGAAAC
>NW_024718808.1:0-7698 GCF_018991925.1 Homarus americanus
GGTATTGAGAAATGCTGGGATATACGGTTCCACTATAGTTGAATGAAATGTTTTCAGATTCAAGGCGTCCCTCATTTGCTTTGCGTCTTTAACAGTAACTTGGAGTTCGCCTTTTCTTGTCTTTCGGACTTTCTCCACGTCCCCTATTTGATCCTTAATGGCCTTCTGGATAATCAACCCATTAATTTTGTCAAACGAGGTGGACGTGTCAACAGTCCGTAAGTGGATTACTCTGGCCTTCTCTGTTGAAACTTCAATGTTACGTCTTTGTTGGATGTTTTGGTCGGTGGTCGTTTCATTGTCTTTGTCTGTCAGTGGTCTTGGCAGTCGTGGGTCATTTGATTTGTCTCCCGCCTCAGCTTGTCCCTGCCTGGACGAGTAGAGGGGGGCTTGTTGTTTCCCCTCCCAGAGGGCATGGTTGGGGTGGCTGGGAACCACCCCTTGGGTACAGTTTTAATCGGTTTTTTACATGTACTGTGAAGTTGTTGGTGCACTAAGGTTATAGAAGGCGCTTAGTGCAAAAAAAAAAAAAAACTCTTACTTAAGGGCGACCCCCGCACAGTGGTGTGTTTGCACTATCACAGACGTCAATGCTGGATTGGCCCAGGTTTTCCCCGACCCCCACTGGATACACACAATCCCACTCTGTGAGGTGTGCACCACTGGGGGGGCTCTAGCACGAATACTGAAGTATTAAAAATCAGCATGTGCCTCGGCCAGGGTAGGTAATAGAAAAAATGATGAGAGAGAAAGCCCTCCTACCACGTCAGGAAGGACAACAGTTAGCGCTTCCTCCGCAGTTGTGTGGGTCACTCACACTAACTGTGGGGAGGGAAGGCTAACGTCCTCAGTCCTGTACGTTCGTTAGGTGTCAAAAAATTTTGGAAAAATGAGCCGAGTCACTTTTTATATGTAATTGCTGTTAAACAGCGAGAATCAGTGCATGTGCACAGGATCCGGTAGGATATGGCGTATTGGAACCGTTACGGGTGAATAGCTGTTCCCGTAAGTAGGTGTCTCCCCTCCGACGTCCAGTCAGCCTCTGAGGAGAGCTTAGGTATAGGTATTGGGGATTATTGGCCACTTCGCCTTTAGGCTATTTCGGCTGAAGCTCTTTGTTTGTAGACTCATTTTCTTTGGTCTTCTTCCTTTTCTTGTTTTTTCTTTTAATTTTCAATTTCCATTCTTCTTCTTGGTCTTGTTCTGGAAGATTTTCGTACACGTGTATAAACGGGTTTAATTTTGGCTTCTTCTTTTTCCGTGGTCTTCTTGGGGTCTTGATTTTTATTTGTTGTGGTCTTGTTCGGGTCTTGATTCTTCTTTGCTGCAGTTTTCACAACAAGGAGAGCCTCCTTGTAGCTCAATTTTTCCTTACTTCGCAGCTTAGCCACCCTACACTCCTCCCTCCACTTGGGACACTCCCGGTCGGAGGAGGAGTGAGGGCCACCACAAGCTGCGCACTTCTTGGCGGCCGCCGAGCAGTTGGTGTCCTGGTGCCCGGGTGTCCCGCAACTGGAACACACCTCCTGAGCACGACATTTCCGCGCCAGATGGCCGTACCTCTGGCATTTGTAGCATCTTGTAGGCCTTCTTTCGTACGGTCTTACTGGGATCTTCTCCCATCCCAGCAAGACTGTGCTTGGAAGTTTCTTGTGGCAGCCAACCAGTGCAGTTGTACTGGTGAGCTTCCGTGCTATTGAGAGCTGGTTTCCGATCAGCTCGGCCAGTTCTTCTTTTTCTAGATGTTCAATTTCTGTGTGGGAGATGACTCCCAAAACCAAGTTGTCCTCTAGGCAGGTTTCAACTAGGATCTGTATCCCGTTGATTTCTCTTAGGTTTTCTAGTTGTTGGGCCTCTCCTCATTCCGCGAAGGTGACGATAAGGCAACCGCTGTCTCTGCGGACGACCCTTGTCATCCCCGTGATTCCTGAGGAGTCAAAAAACTTCCTCAGGACGAGGAGGTTCAGTTGCTTGCGCGAAGGGCGCTTGACTGGATACAGTCAATGTGTATGGTAGGGAGGCCGTTCGCCTTCAAACCATCAGTTTGCTAGTTTCAGAAAAAGTGACCTGTTTCCGTTGCTTAGGGTATGTGCCAAAAGTATGATGGTGGTGATTTTTGCGTCGGGGGAGGGTGGGGGGGCGGTCAGGTTGTTGGTCCAGCTAGTGCGGGTGGGGTGGGTCGTGGGTGTAGGGAGTGAGTGGTGTGGAGGTGGTGCTGTGGGAGGTGAGGGTCGGTGGGGAGGGAGTGGTGTTGTGCTGTTGTCGAGTCTGATTTTGCACTTGTTGCTGATGGCAGAGTGTGGGCCTTTACAGTTGCAGCATTTTGTTTCAGTGGCAGTGCAGTTTCGATGGGAGTGGCCTTTATTGGCACCCTTTCAGCAAGTTTGTGTGTTACTGCACCGGTTAGTGTTGTGTCCGAATTTGTAGCAATTATAATATTGGTGAACTTGTATGTAGTGTTTTAACTCAATGTCTCGTGAGGGGATGATGATGTTGCCGATTTTAATGCCGTTTGATTTTAATTTGATGGCGTCTGTGTTGCTGTGGTGATTTTTAGCATGGGAAGAGTTCCCATCCGGGCTGCTGATGACATTTGGTTGGTGTTGTGTGAGTTGAGTTCCTTCAGTAGGTTAGGGTTGTCAAGGATAGGAGGGATGACTTTCCTGCATATGAGGGAGCATTTTGCACGGTACTCAGTTAAGCTGAGGACCGTTAAGCCATTATCTTTCAATTTTTTGCTCACTGCTGGGGAGTGGAACTGGTCGGCGTCTTCGTCAGTCTGTACAAATATTTTGATGATATCATCATTGATGAAGGAACGGATTTGAAAGATCAAGGTCAGCTGGAAAATGAGTGAGGCGAGGTCTGAGCATAGTTGGATGGTGCGGTCTACTCTAATTTTTATTGAGGGCATGTTTACTGTGTTAATTTTGGGAGATTTATGGAGATCTCCCCTAACAATGTCCCTGATTTCCTGCGCCCCTCACGTAGGGGAGACCCTGCACTCTCACAGAGGTCCCCAGGTGAATCGGCAGGCTGTGCTGACCCTCCACCCTTCACACTAACACGCACTAGCGAGGTGTGGGGACAGAGGGCGCTTCCAGACGAATACTCCCCTGTACGTCAACTGACAGGGGAATAGGTCCTTTCACGGCACGGAAGAGAAGAGTTAGAGTGGTAGAAAAAGGTCTGAAAACTCACTGATGACTCTCTTCACACGAAGCCCCTCAGCAGCATTCGGGGTTCCTAAGGGAGGTCCGATACTGTAGGAGAGGCCCAATGTGTCGATCGAATCAACAGATTTGTCAGATGTAGAGAATTGAAGTCAGGTGCGTGTGTTTTCCAGGGTAAGTGGGAAGGTGGGAGAGGTCCAAGGACTAGCCAATCAGCTGCGTCTGTTCGTTCTCCGTCGCTCTGTGTGTGTGCTAACTGTGGTGTGTCCTGACTGACTGACTGACTGGGTGGTGGTTTTTTTGTATTGGGGATTACTGACCACTTCGCCGTTAGGCTATTTCGGCCGAAGCTGATTGATTGTAGACCCATTTTCCTTGGACTTCTTCCTTTTCTTGTTTCTTCTTTTACTTTTCAATTTCCATTCTTCTTCTTCGTCTTGTTCTGGAATATTCTCGTACACTTCTATAAACGGCGTTAATGATAGTGTTATAAAATCGGGTTTAATTTTGTCTTCTTTTTCCGTGCTCTTCTTGGGGTCTTGATTTTTATTTGTTGTGGTCTTGTTCTGGTCTTGATTGGTCTTTTCTTCAGATTTCACTGCAAGGAGAGCCTCCTTGTAGCTTAGTCTTTCTTTGCTTCGCAGCTTGGCCACCCTACACTCCTCCCTCCACTTGGGACACTCCCGGTCGGAGGAGGAGTGAGGGCCACCACAAGCTGCGCACTTCTTGGCGGCCGCCGAGCATTTGGTGCCCGGGTGTCCCGCAGCTGGAACACACCTCCCGAGCAGAACACTTCCTCGCCAGATGGCCGCACCTCTGGCATTTGTAGCATCTTGTAGGCCTTCGCTGATACAGTCTTACTGGGATCTTCTCCCATCCCAGCAAAACGGTGCTGGGTAGTTTCTTTGGGTAGCCAACCAGTGCAGCTCTACTGGTCAGCTTCCGAACTATTGAGAGCTGGTCTCCGATCAGCTCGGCCAGTTCTTCTTTTTCTAAATGTTCAATTTCTGTGTGGGAGATGACTCCCAAAACCAAGTTGTCTTCTATGCAGGCTTCAACTTGGATCTGGATCCCGTTGATTTCTCTTAGGTTTTCTAGTTGCTGGGCCTCTACCCATTCCGCGAAGGTGACGATAAGGTCACCGCTGTCTCTGTGGACGACCCCCGTGATTCCTGAGGAGTCAAAAAACTTCCTCAGGACAAGGAGGTTCAGTTGCTTGCGCGAAGGGCGCTTGACTGGATACAGTCTAACGACCTTCGCCTGGTTGCAGGTGAACATTGTCTGGTTCACGTAGTACCTCGGGAGCAGAGAGAACCTACCTCGCCGAGGTTCAGTTCTCAAGTCTGGTGGTGGTTGAAATTGAAGTCTGAAATTTAATAGGAGTATCATTTAATTTTAATACTGGATTATTAACGTTACATTTCTTAGTGAAGACTACTCCTACTGTCTTCTCAACTGAAAACCTAAATCCCCATTGTATTGCCCACTGTTCCGCGGCTTTTAGGCTGGCCTGCACCCTTTGTGCAGATAGCCTCTCAACTCGAGAGGAGCGCCAGATTGCGTAATCGTCAGCAAACAAGGAGAATTTGAGTTCACTTAAACTGAGTGCTGGTGATAGGAAATCATTAATCATTATAAGAAATAATATTGGGCCCAAAACACTGCCTTGTGGAACTCTGTTTTCTATGACAAATGTCTGACTTTACGTTACCTTTTAATTTGACAGAAAAAGTTCTGTCTTGCAAAAAATTTCTAATGAAAATTGGCAAATTACCTCTCAGACCCAAGGCGTGGAGCTTCATCATGAGGCCAGTCTGCCATGTCATGTCGAAAGCTTTTTCTATGTCTAGGAATACTGCAATTAGTGTTTCTTTACTGCAAAGAGCTTTTGAGATGTCAGTTTCAAGACTTATTAAATGATCTAGTGTGCTTCTACCTTGGCGGAAACCACACTGTCGATCACTCAATAAGTTGTTACTTTCCAAAAAATACATCAGCCTACGCTTTATCATACGTTCCATGACCTTACACAGACAGTTTGTGAGCGAAATCGGACGGAATGAGTTGGTGTTGTTCGGGCATTTGTCCCTCTTTGGGATCGGTACGACATGGGCAAAGTGCCATGAGTTTGGAAACGTTCTGGACGTCCAGATCTCATTGAACACTTCTGGCAATTTGTCCAGGTTTCCCTGGTCAAGGTGCTTAATCATCTTGTATCGTATACCGTCAGGTCCAGGAGTAGAGCTGTTGCCCTTATTTAAAGCAAAGGAAAGTTCCTCTGGGGAAAATGCTCGGTTGTAGTCCTGTTCGTCCCCGTTCTCGAAGTCGAGATGCATGAGCTTGGCACAATCACGGAACACGCCGAAGCGTGTATCATGATTGGTGGAGCTACTGGCATCTGCGAACTTCTTGCCTAAGGCGTTGGCAATGGCCTGGGGTTCGTCGAGAAGCCGCCCTCCACTACTCACCTGTGGGATAAAAGTCCTTCCTCCTTATGATCTGACCCGGTTTATAGCCGACCATACCTCAGAGGAAGGGGTATCCTTGTTAATAGTGGAGACGAATGCCCGCCAAGACTCTCTCTTGCACTCCCCGAGAACCCTCCTAGCCTTGGCTCTAGCTTTTTTATATTCAATTAAGTTTTCAAGAGATGGAATTCTGTTGAATAAACGGCATCGCCTATTTCGCTCACAGACCACTCGTCGGCAGTCTGGTGTCCACCATGGAACTCCAGGCCTGTGGGTTTTTGCAGAAGTCTTAGGAATTGTTAAATCTCCTGCGTGTATTATAGCTTGTTCTATGTGTGACATTTTGGTGTTGATATCTTCTCCAATGGTGTCTATACGAACGGCTCCTGAGTATGCCCCCCAGTCTGCTTTCCGGTTGTAGCGCACCTAGGGAGTAGCCGTTGGGGCGCCACACTCATAAGAAATGCAGATCAGAAAATGGTCGCTACCCAGAGAGTCGTCGTATGTAGAAAATTTACAGTCTAATAGCAAGGAAGCATCAACTATAGAGAGATCTATAGCTGAGTCTGAGCCAAATCGTTCGTCCACTCGAGTCACACTACCGTCATTCAGAAGAGACAAGTTGGACTTGAGTATAGCTGCAGCCACCTGCTCTCCCCTCCCGTCACTCCGGACACTGCCCCACCGCAAATGGCGAGCATTGAGGTCTCCGAGGATCATTTTTTTTCCTGGTAGTTAGTTAAATAGCTCCTCAAGCTCACCATCGTCAATGAGCCCGCCCGGAGGACAGTATAGTGAGCAGACGGCAACATAGCCAGACCAGGCTTGCTCCCTAGAGAACCCTCCTAGCCTTAGCTCTAGCTTTTTATATTCAATTAAGTTTTCAATAGATGGAATTCTGTTGAATAAACGGCATCGCCTATTTCGCCACAAACCACTGTCGGCAGTCTGGTGTCCACCATGGAACCCAGGCCTGTGGGTTGTTCAGAAGTCTTAAGAATTGTTATATCTGCCGCAGTATTATAGCTTTGTTCTATGTAACATTTTAAAGTTGATATCTTCTCCATGAGTCTATACTTAACGGCTCTGAGAGTATCAGTTTGCTTTCCTCCTAATGCAGAAGACTGGGAGTAGCCAAGTGGGGAGCCACACTCATAAGAAATGCAGATCGGAAATGGTCCTACCCAGAGAGTCGCCGATGTAGAAAATTTACAGTCTATAGCAAGAAGGAAGCATCAACTATAGAGAGATCTATAGCCGAGGCTGAGCCAAATCGTTCGTCCACTCGAGCCACACCACCGCCAGACAGATACGCGACCTTTCCATTACTAGGTATACACGACAGTCTGCTTGTTTTGTGGTCTCGTTTAACTTGTTTTTAGTTTTAGTCTCGTTAGTAGTCATAGTTGCCTTTGAGTTTTCGTCGTTGGCGTCTGTGGTTGGATATCCGGTGAGTGTGGAGTCAGTTTGTGTTGCAATGGACCTGGTCTCAGTCTGTGTTCAGTGGTGCACATTTTGGGCGAGTGTTTTTGGTTACAGATCTGAAGGACATTCAGGTGTTGGTGTCTGCAAGGACATCTCCACCTGCCTCTTAGCCTCCTTGTAGTCCAAATTGTTCTCTGCTCACCTTACTGATCTCATACTCCCTCAGGTAGGAAGGGCACTTCCTGTCTGAGGCAGCATGTTGACCCGAACAGTGGTAGCATTTTTCCTCCGTTTGTGTGCAGTCATCTTCCCTGTGTCGCTTGAGCACATTTATAGCATTCGTGGGTGTTACAGCAGGCCTTACCAGTAGTGTGTCCAAACCTTTGGCAGTTGAAGCATCGCATGGGAAATGGAATATAAGTTTTTGTTTGGGCTCTCTCATATCCTACCAATACATGGGTGGGCCTAACAAGTCCATCAAAGTCAGTACAGCAGTGGTTGATCGTTTTCTTTCTCCGTCTGGGGTCCTCCTATTAAAGACGAAGGCATCGACAACTCCTTGATCTTTCATGTGGTACTAGTTTCGTCATTACTCATTCCTGGAATTCGTAGCTGTTAACTACAGCCTTACA
>NW_024718809.1:0-7389 GCF_018991925.1 Homarus americanus
CATGACCGGGGGTGTGAGGGCCGGGAACCCCTTCAGTGCCATGACCCTGGGTGTGAGGGTCGGGCACCCCTTCAGTGACATGACCCGGGGTTTGAGGGCCGGACACCCTTTCAGTGCCATGAAACGGGGTGTGATGGCCGGGCACCCCTTCAGCTCCATGACCCGTGGTGTGAGGACCAGGAACCGCTTCAACCCCATGACCCGGGGTGTGAGGTCCGGGCACCCCTTTAGGTCCATGACCCGGAGTGTGAGGGCCATGCACCTTTTCAGTGACATGACCCGGGGTGTGAGGGCCGGGCACCCCTTTAGTGACATGACCCGGGGTATGAGGGGCGGGCACCCCTCCAGCACCATGACCCGGGGTGTGAGGGCCTGTCACTCCTTCAGTGCCATGGCCCGTGGTGTGAGGGCTGGGCACTCGTTTAGCTCTATGACCAGGGGTGTGAGGGCCGGGCACCCCTTCAGTGACATGACCCGGGGTGTGAAGGCCGGGCACCCCTTCAGCACCATGACCCGGAGTGTGAGGGCCGGGCACCCCTTCAGTGTCATGAACCGGGATGTGACGGCCGGGCTCCCCTTCAGTGCCATGACCCAGGGGGTGAGGGCCGGGCACCCCTTTAGTGACATAACCCAGGGTGTGAGGGGCCGGGCTCCCCTTCAGTGCCATGACCCGGGTGCTTGAGGCCGGGCACCTTCAGTGACATGACCCGGGGTGTGAGGGCCGGGCACCCCTTCACATGACCCGAGGTGTGAGGGCAGGGCACCCCTCCAGCACCATGACCCGGGGTGTGAGGGCCAGGCACCCCTTCAGTGCCATGAACCGGGGTGTGACGGCCGGGCTCCCCTTCAGTGCCATGACCCGGGGTGTGAGGGCCGGGCACCCCTTCAGTGACATGACCTGGGGTGTGAGGGCCGGGCAACCTTTCAGTGTCATTAACCTGGTTGTGCGGGATCGGCACCCTTAAATGCCATGAAACGGGGTGTGAGTGCCGGCCATCCATACAGTGCTTTGAAAAAGGGTGTGAGGTCCGGGCACCCCTTCACTTGACCCGGGGTGTCAGGGCCGGGCACCACTCCAGCACCATGACCCGGGGTGTGAGCGCCGGGCACCCCATAAGTGACATGAGCCGGGGTTTGGGGGCAGGGCACCCCTACAGTGTTATGAACCGGGGTGTGAGGGCCGGGCACCCCTTCACATTACCCGGGGTGTAAGGGCCAGTCACCCCATTAGCACCATGACCCGGGGTGTGAGGGCGGGGCACCCCTTCCGTACCATGACCCGGGGTGTGAGGGCCAGGCACCCCTTCAGTGAAATCACCGGGGGTGTGAGAGCTGGGCACCCCTTCCTTGACATGACCCGGGATGAGGGCCGGGCACCCTTTCAGTGACATGACCCGGGGTGTAAGTCTCGGGCACCCCTCCACCACCATGACCTGGGGTGTGAGGTCCGGGAACCCCTTCAGTGCCATGACCCGGGGTGTAAGGGCCGGGCACCCCTTCAGTGACATGACCCGGGGTTTGAGGGCCGGACACCCTTTCAGTGACATAACCGGGGTGTGAGGTTCGGGCACACCTCCAGCACCATGACCCGGGGTGTGAGGTTCGGGCACACCTTCAGTGCCATGACCCGGGGTGTGAGGGCCGGGTACCCCTTCAGCACCATGATCCAGGGTGTTAGTACCGGGCTCGATTTCAGTGCCAAGAATCGGGGTGTGAGGGCCGGGAACCGCTGCAACCCCATGACCCGGAGTGTGAGGGCCGGGCACCCCTCCACCATGACCCTGGGTTTTGCACGAGGGCGGGGACCCTTTCAGTGCCATGAATCGGGGGTGTGTGGCCGAGGCATCCCTTCATCACCGCTGACCCGGGGTGTGAGGGCCGGGCACCCCTTTAGTGACATGACCCGGGGTGTGAGGGCCGGGCACCCCTCAGACACCATGACCCGGGGTTTGAGGGCCGGGAACCGTTTCAACCCCATGACCCATGTTGTGAGGGATGGGCACCCCTTTAGGTCCATGACCTGGGGTGTGAGGCCGTGCACCCCTTAAGTGCCATGACCCGGGGTGTGAAGGCCGGGCACCCCTTCAGTGTCATGAATCGGGGTGTGAGGGCCCGGCACCCTTTCAGTGCCATGAAACGGGGTGTGAGGTCCGGGCACCCCTACAGTGCTGCGAACTGGGGTGTGAGGGCCGGGCACCCCTTCACATGACCTGGGGTGTGTGGGTCCGACACCACTTCAGTGAAATGAATCGGGGTGTGAGGGCCGGGCACCCTTCAGCACCATTACCCAGAGTGTTAGGGCCGGGCTCGATTTCAGTGCGAAGAATCGGGGTGTGAGGGCCGGGCACCCCATCAGCACCATGACCCGGGGTGTGATGGCCGGGAACCGCTTCAACCCTATGACCCAGGGTGTGAGGGCGAGGCACCCCTCAGGCACCATGACCCGAGGTGTGAGGGCCGGGCACCCCTTCAGTGCCATGAATCGGGGTGTGAAAGCCGGGAACCCCTTCAGCACCATGACCCGGGGTGTGAGTGCCAGGCACCCATAAAGAGCTTTGAAAAAGGTTGTGTGGTCCGGGCACCCCTTCACTTGACCCGGGGTGTCAGGGCCGGGCGCTCCTCCAACACCATGACCCGGGGTGTGAGCGCCGGGCACCCCATAAGTGACATGAGCCGGGGTGTGGGGGCAGGGCACCCCTACAGTGTTATGAACCGGGGTGTGAGGGCCGGGCACCTCTTCACATGACCCGGGGTGTAAGGGCCAGGCACCCCTTAGAACCATGACCCGGGGTGTGAGGGCGGGGCACCCCTTCAGTACCATGACCCTGAGTGTGAGGGCCAGGCACCCCTTCAGTGAAATCACCGGGAGTGTGAGAGCTGGGCACCCCTTCATTGACATAACCCGGGATGAGGGCCGGGCACCCTTTCAGTGACATGACCCGGGGTGTGAGGGCCGGACACCCCTCCAGCACCATGACCCGGAGTGTGAGGGCCGGGAACCCCTTCAGTGTCATGACCCGGGGTGTGAGGGCCGGGCACCCCTCCAGCACCATGTCCCGGGGTGTGAGGGCCAGGCACCCCATCAGTGCCGTGACCCGGGGTGTGAGGGCCAAGCACCCCTTCAGTGACATGACCCGGGGTGTGAGGGCCGGGCACCCCTTCAGTGTCATGAAACGGGGTGTGAGGTCCGGGCACCCTTTCAATGACATGACCTGGGTTTGAGGGCTGGACACTCTTCAGTGACATGACCCGGGGTGTGAGGTTCCGGCCACACCTCCAAAGCACTATGACCTGGGGTGTGAGGTCTGGGCACACCTTCAATGACATGAGACTCCGGGTGCGAGGTTCGGGCACACCTCGAGCACCATGATCCGGGGTGTGAAGTTCGGGCACACCTTCAATGACATGACCCGGGGTGTGAGGACCGGGCACCCTTTAGAGACATGACCCGGGGTGTGAGGGCCGGGCACCCCTCAGACACCATGACCCGGGGTTTGAGGGTCGGGGACCTTTTCAGTGCCATGAATCGGGGTGTTAAACCCGAGCATCCCTTCAGCACCATGACCCGGGGTGTGAGGGCCAGGCACCCCTGCAGTGCCATGACCCTGGGTGTGAGGGACGGGCACCCCTCCACCAACATGACCCGGGGTGTGAGGGCCGGGAACCGTTTCAACCCCATGACCCATGTTGTGAGGGATGGGCACCCCTTTAGGTCCATGACTTGGGGTGTGAGGCCGTGCACCCCTTAAGTGCCATGACCCGGGGTGTGAGGGCCGGGCACCCCTTCAGTGTCATGAATCGGGGTGTGAGGGCCCGGCACCCTTTCAGTGCCATGAAACGGGGTGTGAGGTCCGGGCACCCCTACAGTGCTGCGAACTGGGGTGTGAGGGCCGGGCACCCCTTCACATGACCCGGGGAGTGAGGGTCCGGCACCACTTCAGTGAAATGAATCGGGGTGTGAGGGCCGGGCACCCCTTCAGCACCATTACCCAGAGTGTTAGAGCCGGGCTCGATTTCAGTGCCAAGAATCGGGGTGTGAGGGCCGGGAACCCCATCAGCACCATGACCCTGGGTGTGATGGCAGTTAATCACTTCAACCCCATGACCCGGGGTGTGAGGGCCGGGCACCCCTCAGGCACCATGACCCGAGGTGTGAGGGCCGGGCACCCCTTCAGTGCCAGGAATCGGGGTGTGAAAGCCGGGAACCCCTTCAGCACCATGACCCGGGGTGTGAGGGCCAGGAACCCCTTCAGTGCCATGACCCGGGGTGTGAGGGCCGGGCACCCCTTCAGTGACATGAACCTGGGTGTGAGGGCCGGGCACCCCTCCAGCACCATGACCCGGGGTGTAAGGGCCGGGAACCGCTTCAACCCTATGATCCGTGGTGTGAGGGCCGGGCACCCCTTTAGGTCCGTGACCCGGGGTGTGAGGGCCGTGCACCCTTTAAGTGCCATGACCCGGGGTGTGAGGGCCGGGGACCCTTTCAGTGCCATGAATCGGGGTGTGAAAGCCGGGCACCCCTTCAGCACCATGACCTTGAGTGTGAGGGCCGGGCACCCTTTCAGCACCATGACCTGGGGTGAGGGCTGGGCACCCCTCCAGCATTCATGACCTGGGGTGTGTGAGGGCTGGAAACCGCGTCAACCCCTGCTAATCCGTGGTGTGAGGGCTGGGCACCCCTTTAGTCCATGACCTGGGGTGTGGTGGCTGTGCACCCTTTCAGTGCCATGACCCGTGTGAGGGGGCTGGGCACCTTTCAGTGCCATGAATAGGGGTGTGAGGCTGGCACCCCTTCTTCAGTGACATGACCCGGGGCGTCAGGGCCGGGCAAATCTTTTAGGTCCATGACCTGGGGGTGGGGAGGGCCATGCACCCCTTTAGGTCCATAACCTGGGTGAGGGCTGTGAACCCCTTCAGTGACATGACCAGTGTGAGGGCGGGTCACCCTTTAGTGACATGACCCAGGTGTGAGGGCTGGGCACCCCTCCAGCACCATGACCCTGGAGTGTGAAGGGGCACCCTGTCATGTCATGAACCGGGGTGTGAGGGCTGGTCACCCTTCAGTGCCAAGTGAATAGGGGGTGTGAGGCTGGGCACCCCTTCAGTGACATGTGACCCTGGGCGTCAAAGCCGGGCAGCAACCCTTCAGTGCCATGACCCGGGGTGTGAGGGCCGGGCACCCCTTTAGTGCCATGAAACGGGGTGTGAGGGCCAGGCACCCCTACAGAGCTATGAACCAGAGTGTGAGGGCCGGGCACCCCTTCACATGACACAGGGTGTGAGAGCCGGGCACCCCTTAAGAGCTATGACCCGGGGTGTGACGGCCGGGCATTTTTTCAGTGATATGACCCTGGGTGTGTGGGCCGGGCACCCCTTCAATGATATGACCCGGGGGGTGAGGGCCGGGCACTCGTTTAGCTCTATGACCAGGGGTGTGAGGGCCGGGCATACCTTCAGTGCCATGACCCGGGGTGTGAGGGCCGGTCACTCCTTCAGTGCCATGACCCGGGGTGTGAGGGCCGGTCCCTCCTTCAGTGCCATGACCCGGGGGGTGAGGGCCGAGCACTCGTTTAGCTCTATGACGAGGGGTGTGAGGGCCGGGCATAACTTCAGTGCCATGGCCAGGGGTGTGACGGCCGGGCACCACTTCAGTGCCATGACCCGTGGTGTCAGGGCCGGGCACCCCTTCAGTGACATGACCCAGGGCGTCAGGGCCGGACACCCCTTCAGTGCCATGAGCCGGGGTGTGAGTGCCAGGCACCCCTTCAGCACCATTACCCAGAGTGTTAGGGCCGGGCTCGATTTCAGAGCCAAGAATCGGGGTGTGAGGGCCGGGCACCCCATCAGCACCATGACCCGGGGTGTGATGGCCGGGAACCGCTTCAACCCCATGACCCGGGGTGTGAGGTCCGCGCACCCCTCAGGCACCATGACCCGAGGTGTGAGGGCCGGGCACCCCTTCAGTGCCATGAATCGGGGTGTGAAAGCCGGGAACCCCTTCAGCACCATGACCCGGGGTGTGAGGGCCAGGCACTCCTTCAGTGCCATGACCCGGGGTGTGAGTGCCAGGCACCCATACAGTGCTTTGAAAAAGGGTGTGTGGTCCGGGCACCCCTTCACTTGACCTGGGGTGTCAGGACCGGGCACCCCTCCAGCACCATGACCCGGGGTGTGAGCGCCGGGCACCCCATAAGTGACATGAGCCGGGGTGTGGGGGCAGGGCACCCCTACAGTATTATGAACCGGGGTGTGAGGGCCGGTCACCTCTTCACATGACCCGGGGTGTAAGGGCCAGGCACCCCATTAGCACCATGACCCTGGGTGTGAGGGCGGGGCACTCCTTCATTGACATAACCTGGGATGATGGTCACACCCTTTCAGTGACATGACCTGGGGTGTGGGAGGGCCGGGCACCCCTCCAGCACGGTGACCTGGATGAGGCTGGCACCTCCAGCACAATGACCTGGGGTGTGAGGGCTGAACCCCCCAGTGTCAGTGACCTGGGGGTGAGGGGCCGGGCACCCCTCCAGCACCATGACCTGGGGTGAGGGCTGGGAACCCCTTTCAGTGCCATGAGAGACCCGGGGTAGTGAGGGCCGGACACCCTTTCAGTGACATGACCCGGGGTGTGAGGTTCGGGCACACCTCCAGCACCATGACCCGGGGTGTGAGGTTCGGGCACACCTTCAGTGCCATGACCCGGGGTGTGAGGGCTGGGAACCCCTTCAGCACCATGATCCAGGGTGTTAGGGCCGGGCTCGATTTCAGTGCCAAGAACCGGGGTGTGAGGGCCGGGCACCCCATCAGCACCATAACCCGGGGTGTGAGGTTCGGGCACACCTTCAATGACATGACCCGGGGTGTGAGGTTCGGGCACACCTCCAGCACCATGACCCGGGGTGTGAGGTTCGGGCACACCTTCAATGACATGACCCGGGGTGTGAGGGCTTGGCTCCCCTTTAGTGACATGACCCGGGGTGTGAGGGCCGGGCACCCCTCAGACACCATGACCCGGATTTTGAGGGTCGGGGACCTTTTCAGTGCCATGAATCGGGGTGTGAAAGCCGAGCATCACTTCAGCACCATGATCCGGGGTGTGAGGGCCAGGCACCCCTGCAGTGACATGACCCTGGGTGTGAGGGACGGGCACCCCTCCACCACCATGACCCGGGGTGTCAGGGCCGGGAACCGTTTCAACCCCATGACCCTTGGTGTGAGGGCTGGGCACCCCTTTAGGTCCATGACCTGGGGTGTGAGGGCCGTGCACCCCTTCAGTGCCATGACCCGGGGTGTGAGAGCCGGGCACCCTCTCAGTGTCATGAACTGGGGTGTGAGGGCCCGGCACCCTTTCAGTGCCTTGAAACGGGGTGTGAGGTCCGGGCACCCCTA
>NW_024718810.1:0-10825 GCF_018991925.1 Homarus americanus
TTGATCTCACTCTTCTTTACTGCACTGTATATATTAGTCTTGTCAATAATTACTCCTTGGTCTGTACTCACTCATGAAGACGTGAATTACACGAAAGCACTTGGGAACTTCGTGTTTTCTTGTTTCCTATGTGGCTATCAGCATATATACAACACATGGATCATGCGCACCTTCAGTGCTTTACTTACGACTTAATCAGACTTGTCTCCTTCAAAGTACTCCCCTCCACTGTTGATACTCCTCTCCCAACTTTTTTTTTCCAGTTCTGGAACGCGTTTTAAGGGATGGTGTGTAGGTCTCGTAGCGAACTGTCTTTTATCTCTTCTATCGTTTGAAATCGGCGACCTTTCAGGGTGGATTTCAGCTTTGGGAACCAAAAAAAATCTGCAGGGGCCAAATCCGGAGAGTAGGGCGGCTGAGGGACGATGTTGTCTCGTGCTTCGCCAAAAAGTCACGGATATGGAACGACGCGTGAGCAGGTGCACTGTCATGGTGCAGCTTCCAGGTCTTGTTTGTCCACGCCTCAGGCCTCTTCCTTCTCACTGCCTCCCTCAAACGCTTCAGGACCTCCAAGTAAAACTCTTTATTGACTGTCTGACCAAGTGGAACAAACTCATGATGAACGACACCCTTCCAATCAAAAAACACGATCAACATCACCCCCACATTTGAGCTACTCTGCCTTCCAGATTTGGGATCGTCTTCAGCGCATGTTCTTCCCCTTTTGAAACGCTGGTACCACACGTGACATTGCGTACAGCTCAAACAATCCTCCTCATAAGCCTGTTGCAATATTTGAAAAGTCTTCTTAAAAGTTTTTCCAAATTTGAAACAGAATTTCACACAAACACATTGCTCTTTAAGATCCTTTATTGTTTAACTTGCTGTGAACCTCTAATGGGGTAATCCCCATTAGAGGTTCACGGCGCCATAAGCTCGTTTAACAGGCTTTGTGTGAAATATAACAGAGTCTAGAACTGCTTTTTGTGTCCTGGTGGTCCAGAGCTAGCGTTCCCTGGTCACAGTCGTGGGCCGTGGGTTCGAATCCTGGCGGGTTGAGGTGTTGATTATATGTAGGAGTCCGCGTGCTTTATTGGGCTAATGAAATATATTTATTTATATATATATATATATATATTTTATATATATATATATATATATATATATATATATATATATATATATATATATATATATATATATATATATATATATATTTATGTAAATCCACAATGAAAATTTCCAGCTTTCATCTATTCCACAATCTTCAGATGTCTTGAATAAAGACGAAAGCTAAGGTGCCCGTTGTTTCATTTTCCCGTGTGATTTTTATCAAGATATATATATATATATATATATATATATATATATATATATATATATATATATATATATATATATATATATATATATATATATATATACATATGCATGAAAAGACTCAGAATGCCATGACTTACTTCAGAAACTAAACGACCAGATCTCTTCGTTACTTTTACATGCAACTCTGTATGGACTGACATAACAGAATCTAATATAATATATATATATATATATATATATATATATATATATATATATATATATATATATATATATATATATAGTCTATATATATATATATATATATATATATATATATATATATATATATATATATATTTCTATGTTGATCACACGAAAATGGATAAGATAAATCTTGATAAAATCACACTGGAAGAGGGAAACAACGAGCACCTTAGCTGTCTTTATTCAAGACATCTTCAGAGGCAACTGGATTACATGGACAGAGAGGATTAAATATACAAAAATCTTATTAAACATGAGGTCAGGTCATAATGATGTCATCCACTCATAATGAGGCAAAGAGCACAAGAAGAAGATTACATATAGGTATTATTGATAGTAAGAGTATAAAAGAGAGGAAGATTTTGGTAGCGTGGCCGTGTTAGTTATTTGAACTGGACTTACACTTATCTTATCTTATATGTCAATACACATCTATTACGTTCTTAAGGACGACTTCTCAAACACCGCTTCGTTACAACTGTTTATTAATTACGACAATGACATGGACACATTAATAACACCTTCTATCGAAGTTACTAGGACATTATATTTACGTTACTAGGACATCATATTACGTTACTAGACACTGATTCTCGGACACGAACATGAAATGAATACACTTCCCACGTAAGTAACTCATCCCATGGAAAGCTCTGACAAAAACTCACGTGACCTGGGGAAGGCCTATCAGGTGGTCCTGGGTTGTCTCTATGGGAGACTGCTTAGCTGGGCACCGGAGGGAAGTCGGGGAGGGAAGTCTTGCGTGACTCTCCTCCTGTGAGCGGAACTGGGCTGTGGTGGACCTCCTCCTCCGATCCCTGTGTGTCTCTCTCTCTCACTCCCTCTCGCCGCTCCCCTGAGGGAGGGCTACGAGCGGGACTGGGGACGTAGTAGCTGGCCCTTCTTGGTTACAAGACACACTCTCTTGAGGGAGGACTAGGACGTCCTATATATTGGAAGGCCAGCCGTCAGGTTGAGCTGATCGAGGGGGGCGCCGAAGGGTCTCCTTACGTTTGCCCTCGCTAATGTAGGGTCAGGTTTGGACTTTTTCTGAGACTATAAGTTGTTGTATATTCTGGAGAAATCTTCAGATGAATGCTTGCCTGTTAACATCGTTGGTGGGGCCGTGTGACATGAGAGGCTCTGGTTGATTTGTGGCCCCTTGACTTGGGCTCGAGGGTTACATTTGACCTGGCTAATGTGAGGTCAGGTCTGGACTTCTTCAACAATGTAGGTTATTGTGTATATTGGGAGAGAGTCGGCAGGTGCCTTCTTACATGTTTGTTGGGGCCGTGTGACATGTGGAGGGGAGCCTGGGTGATTTGTAACCCTTGAGCAGCTGCGAGGTTTACCCTTACACTTGACCCCCCTAATGTCGGGTCAAGTCTGGACTGTTTCTGAGATGTAAGCTGTGGTCTGACAACCCATCACTACACACTAATCCCCACACCAACACCAACACACACGTAGAGGAGCTTAAGAGAAGGGGGCGACGTGACTAGTCATGTTAGGTCAACAATAAGGAACCCACTAAATATCTATCCTACATCTAGATCCAAGGTTTTCAAAGCATTTTTAACCTTGGGCCACTGACAAATAAATTTATGTAACATATTAACAGTTTTGAACTGACCATATATATTTAAGCCTCTCTCTGTCCATTTAATCCAGTTGCCTCTGAAGATGCCTTGAATAAAGACGAACGCTATGATGCTCCGTTGTTTCCCTTTTCCCGTGTGATTTTATCAATATATATATATATATATACTGTATATATATATATATATATATATATATATATATATATATATATATATATATATATATATATATATATATATATATATATATATATATATATACACAGTCATGCGCCGGTTAACGTTCTAGATACGTTCTTGGAAACGTGACGTTAACCGAAATGGACGTTGTCCGATCATCACATAAACTTTTTATTTATACTTACGTGTATGTAGAATACTATATACGTACATATACACTTTTACTCTTACATCACTACTGTAATGTGATACAGGTGATTAATTTTTATCTCGTGCAAAATACATGACGTTTATATTAAAATTATTCACTGTTTTACAAGGATTCCAGCAAGGCTGGGCAGATGGGGGAGAGGGAGGGAGGGAGGGAGCAAGTGAACGAGGGGGCGTTGGGGGAGGGGAGTGGTTTGACAGTTGGCACAGACCCAGGTCTAACACATGTATATTTATCAGTTCTTAAGTGACTAAGCTTCTCTCCTATATAAAGCCAGTGAATTGACATGGGTGAATATAATTTACATTGCTGGGATTATTGTAAGATGTTGATTTATTTAAGTATAAACAACCTATAATTCGCACTAGACATAACAATTTTAGTACCATAGTCAAATTAGTACATGTGCACTCCAGCTTTGCACTAAAGTCCTTTACGGTATTTGTTTTACGTTTCTTTTAGTATGGTGTGTGCATGTAAATGGATGAAAATAAATGAAGAAATTTATGTAAATCTACCCAAAAATACAGTTGAAAAACTTTATATTATTAAATGTACTACAGTATTTTACACTAATGTACTACAATTTTTATCTCGAGCAAAGTATATGACGTTTATATTCAAATTAATCTCTGTCTTGTGTTACGAACCACGCCATCAATTGTCATGATCTACCTACCCAGCACTACGAACCACGCCATCTATTGTCCTGAACTACCTACCCAGCACCACAAGCAACGCCATCTAGGGACGAAACCCGAGTATGACTACTCTTAGTTACCACTCCGGGGTTTCCCTTCTCCATATCCTGGTTGTTGCGTCTCCTCCTCCAAGTCTTCTTCGTCAGCTCCAGTTCGATGAGAGTTCAGTTCACTCTGGGAAGTGACCACAGGATCACCTATCCTGGAAACCTACGGCACAGTGACTACCTACCGTCTTCTACAATACTCAGCCTTACTCGCCAGCCATCTCAGCTCCACACTTAAGTATTTGTTATCCTGTATTGCCTCCCCGCATCCACTTGCTTCAAAATTGTTGTATGTTGTATAAATATGTATATACTGTTAATGCTTAGGATAAGTATGGTTAAGGGTAAATTATAGAAAGCTGAATATTTTGTTAAGGAATTTATGGTACTTTATTATACACAACAAAAACTCGCATCCTTTGTCTACCCTTTTATAGTCCAATTGTCTTTGTTTTTTTATTGTTGTTGCCTGTTGGGATCTGGGTAGACTTTTAACTATACTCTAAATCTCCAACTCGTAACACTTGCAAGGATTTTAGCAATGCAAATTATATTCTCCTATAGTCTGAGATATTATATGAAAAACTTAAGGCCTAAAACCACCCACGCCAGTGAGCGTGGGGGGGAGGCGAGCGGGGACCGAGGTGGTATGTTTGACTTGGCACTGGCCCGAGGTCTAATGCGTGTTTATTTATCAATTCTTAAGTGACTAAGCTTCTCTCTTATAAAAAGCCATTGAATTGACATGGGTGAATATAATTTACATTGCTAGGATTCTTGTAAGATGTTGATTTATTTTAATATAAACAACCTATAATTCGCACTAGACATAACAATTTTAGTTCCGTAATCAAATTAGTACATGTACACTCCAGCTTTGCACTAAAGTCATTTACAGTATTTCTTTTACGTTTCTTTTAGTATGATGTGCGCATGTAAATGGATGAAAATAAATGAAGAAATTTATGTAAATCTACCCAAAAATACAGTTGAAAAACTTTATATTATAAAATGTACTACAGTATTGTACACTAATGTACTACAATTTTTATCTCGAGCAAAATATATGACATTTATATTCAAATTAATCTCTGTCTTGCAAGGATTTCAGCAATGCAAATTATATTATCCTAACTTTAGTCTGAGATATTATATGAAATTAACACCTTAAAGCATAAAGTTATCACCAATCTTTTGTCTGGGAACACAAGGAGGGAGGTAGCCAGCTAGCGCGGGAAGAGGGGGGGAGCAGGGGAGAAGCAGGGAGGTGAGGTGACAGAGTGTCTGGTGTTTGTTTATTTATTTGAGATATGGTTTGACAGTTGGCGCTGAAGGCCTGTGTGTTTATTTATCATTCCTTAAGAGTGACTAAGCTCTTCTCATAATTTGCCACCCAAACGACCTGGGAGAATATAAGTTACATTGCTGGGATTCTTGTAAGATAGTGATTTATTTGAATACCTGTATAGACAATCTATATTTGCAATAGACAAAACAATTTTAGTACATGTACAGTACAGGTTTTCACTTAGGTCCATTGTTAACCGAGGGACCACTGTATTGTAGTGTACTTGTACTGTACAATATTGACTAAATTCACTAGATAACGTACACAACTAATGGTTGGTAAAACTTGTCAAGTAAGTAAGTGAGTGTCAAGTCGTCAGTATGAGTGGCACGTGTGAGTGCTTGTGTCCCCCATCATACGAGTCAGTTTTCTCTCGCTCGGGACGCCTGAGTCCTCCGGTATCTTTCTTAATCTTAGAGTGCACTAGAGACTTCGTTATTCCTTAGTAATGACACAGAATTTGAAATTGCAACCCCAATTGCAACTGGGATTGCAATTGTTGAGGCAACTAGATATGTCTGATTACAGCAAATGTATTATTGTCAATTTGTAGGTGAAAGATTTTATCCTCAATAGCTGTAGCTTATAACACCTGGAGGCAAATGCTTAAAAAAAGCCTAAGGAAGCATATTCCTTTAACATAAAATATCTGGCCAGTATAGGGAGGATCATCGTGTCTCCGTCAGGGGGTCGTGGAGTGGTGGTCCAGCAGGCTTCACGGAATTTTTTTTTGGGGGGGGGCACGGACGTATATGCGATCGGACCTTGTTCGGTTGGACGTTAACCAGTGCATAACTGTGTATATATATATATATATATATATATATATATATATATATATATATATATATATATATATATTATATATATTTATATATATATTTATATATTTATATATATATTTATATATTGATATATATATATTTATATATATGATATATATATATTTATATATTTATATATATATATATTTATATATTTATATATATATATATTTATATATATTTATATATATATATATTTATATATTTATATATATATATATTTATATATATTTATATATATATACTTATATATTTATATATATATATTTATATATATTTATATTTATATATATTTATATATTTATATATATTTATATATATATATTTGTATATATTTATATATATTTATATATATATATATATTTGTATATATTTATATATATTTATATATATATATATATTTGTATATATTTATATATATTTATATATATATATATATATATATTTGTATATATTTATATATATTTTTATATATATATATATATATATATATATATATATATATATATATATATAACCGGTCGGAATTTACTGGACTTTAATTTCTCACTTGACTTGGGGTTTATTAAAGATTGTTAGATGGTAATTGCAGTGGAAGCGGCCATTTGAGAAAAATCCCGAACCAGCACAAGAACACTTAAATCTACTAAACAAAATGAATTGTCCGTGACCCATGGAAGGATAGCGTCTGTGACTGGGATGAATGAGACACACTGTAAAATTTAGACACTTATATTCCCTCCAACACTACAAACACAATCAAATAATGGTACACCAATATGCGCACCTCTTAACTTGAAATTAAAACACTACTCTGGGGAATAAAAGTTATACATGATATTGAAATTATTAGAAACTCGGGCGACAATAAATTTAAAGTATTAAGAAATGTTGCTTGCACACATGAAACAGGCCTTAAGGGCTTTCAACAAAATTATATCACCCCAACAGATGCACAATTCCTAACCTAACTTAACCACTACTCTGGGGAACAAAGGTTATACCTGAGATCGGAATTATAAAGAAAAATTAGATGCATTAAAGGAATTAAATCACAGTATCACTCTGGTTCCACTTAGTGACACAAACATTAAAAAAACAATACTATCAAAATCATTTAGGAACTATTACTACATACGTCAAGATAATATCAGGAACTGAAAAATGGTACTACTACACACAAAAATATTGTCACTATTATTGCGATGTTACTGGGTCCACCAATTCCCGTGAACCATGCTCCACCCAACTCAACATACACCCGTAATAAGGGAGATAAAATGTTTCTCTAGGTATCCCCTAGACTCCTGGTCTCAGTGTGTGACCATTAATTTACTCAGATAGCCTCAGTGTACTCTCAGTGCGTCCATGGGCGGGAAGAGAGAACGCCCGCAGGTGACCATGGCCAGTAGGTAATACTTCTAGCTGACCGAGGGCACGTGGTGGTGGGCACCCACGTGGTAAGAACTGATCACCCAATGCTGATGCTAGTCCCGTGTCGTTTTAGTTGTCGGGAGCACTCGTTCACTCAAGCGATCCTTGCTACCCCGCTAACCAGTGACAAGCCTACACTGATCGTTCCAACGGCGACACTCGCCAAGCCTCAATCATCAACGGCAGTCTCAAACGGCAGTCAAACTCGCGGTCAATTTCTCGCAGTCAAGTAGGTTCTGACGGAAACCCTGAAATGAACTCACTGTTAGCTCTTATTAACTTTATCACTGCCCTATTTAAACCCTGTCTGAGATCGAATGAGACTTACTTGTTATACTGCAATAGTGCAACACAGGTGACTAGGCCACGTGACTATTTCTGTGACGGACGCGCAGGGATGTCTTGCTGGACCGATTGCCTCCACGTGACTGACCTAGCCCGCCCGCCTCGCTTCCTCTCAAGGCGTTAGCTTAGGCCTACGTGACATATTTTCCGCCAAACTAATAACTCCTTGGGACACCCGTAACATTATTCAGACTGATAAATGATCTATAATAATTCCAAATTCAATAATAGTCCATTAACTTCATGAATCGCATCATTATTAATTCGGCAAATTACATTTAATATCACTTAGGCCTAGTTCCACAACCTCTCGCTATGTGCAGGGAGCGCTCTCTTCCCTCCGACGACCTTGAAAACTCAGTATCGCCAATGGCGCGGCGTTTGAAATTACACTGAAATTTCTGAATATCACAATCGACCCCCCTAAAAAAAAAGACAGCACTGTCCTCATGTGCTGAGAAAAACATGCATACGACCCCCCTAAAAAATTGTTCTAAGAAACTGCATCTCACCCCTTCAGCGTGCTAAACGCAGCATTCCCGTCTTCTCTTCTCCCCTTCTCTCTCCCGCTAACATATATATATGCAAGTAAATCACTGTAGGTGCGCGTGATCTAGGTATATGTTGATAACCACAAGGAAAGAAGAAAACACGAAGTTCCCAAGCGCTTTCGTGTAATTCACATCTTCAGGGGTGAGGACAGACTAAGGAGAAGTACAAAACAAGCTGTATATATACAGAGGAGGGTGAGACCAGGTCCACAATGGTCAGGTATTAGGTAATGACCCTACTAATCTTTAAATAGCACCGCAACGGTCGGTAGTCAGGTCAGAGGGTAAGGTGACCCGGCCTTCTCACCAGGTCACAAATCTTCTTAATTACAAAATTGTCCAGTTTGCACATGCCATTACTCAAATTCGTGGTGAATGCTTCGGTATGTTTCATGAGACTAGATTCTATGATGTTCCTACTATCAATTGAATTACAAGGTAATATTGAGGAGGCATTATCCCAGTCAATGCAATGCTTGTTATCTCTCAAATGAACAAACAGAGCATTGGATTCCTGGCCTGTCCTAACACTATATTTATGTTGTTTAAGTCTAGTTTCAAGATCTTTACCTGTCTGGCCTAAGTAAAACATATTACATTCCTTGCAAGGAACTTTATAAATGCAACCAATTGTGTTGTTGGGGGAGTGCTTAATTAACATTTGTTTAACAGTGCATGAGTTTTTAAATGCCACATTGACGTTCCAGGTTTTTAGTTGTAAAGGAATGTGTAAGAAATTTTTGTGAAATGGTAATATTAAGATATTCTTATGGTCATGGGTGGGTTTGGGATCAGTTCTATAAAAAGTTTTCTTAGTAATGTTTAGGCATTTGTCTATGAAAGATCTAGGGTATTTAAGGTTTGAGCCAATATTATATATATATTTGTATTCCTCATCGATGAATTCCGGACTGCAAATTCTCAAGGCACGTAAAAACATTGTTGAAAATACTGACTGTTTGACTTTATTATGGTGGGCAGAATAATAATGAATGTATGAACACACATTGTGGACCTGATCTCACCCTCCTCTGTATATATACACCTTGATTTGTATTACTCTCTCTAGTCTGTACTCACCCCTGAAGATGTGAATTACACGAAAGCGCTTGGGAACTTCGTGTTTTCTTCTTTCCTTGTGGTTATCAGCATATACCTAGATCACGCGCACCTACAGTGATTTACTTGCATATATATATATATATATATATATATATATATATATATATATATATATATATATATATATATATATATATATATATATATATATATATATATATATATATATATATACCTAAAAGTTTGTTTGGTCTTGCGACATAGGTTAGGGTCAGGAGTAGATCTAGCTCTCTGCTCACCTGTTTTCCTCCCTCTTTTCCCTCCCTTCTCATTTTCTTCGATCCTTAACCCCTTCCCTCTATGATCCCCTTTTTCTCATTTTGGCTCTCATAGGTTTCTATGACAACCGTAGGCAGCATCACCTCCTCGGTGCCATGGAAAGTGCGACGCTCTGGAAAATAGTCTTAAAATTATAAAAATAAATATAAATTTCACTTGTTATCATCGCTTCACTTGGACTATCAAGTATAATATATATATATATATATATATATATATATATATATATTATACTTGATAGTCCAAGTGAAGCGATGATAACAGGTGAATAAGTTGGGTTTCTTTAATTACTAACGTTTCGGAAAAGCATTTTCTATCATCAGAGTCTAGAAAACAGACGAACATTTTAAAAATTACGGGTAATATACAATACCAACGGATCATTATTCTAAAATTTACCTTCCGCAAAAGTTTTAAAAGAGTATTAAATTTAAAACCAATAGTACAAAATTAAAAACAAAAACAAAACTAAAACATACAAGAGATATTACCTTAATTGAGACGAGCCTCAGTGAGAAAAACACAACAGTTCACAGGAAGCCATATCACGAATGGATGGCAAGTTTGGAGGAAGAATCACGGTGATAAGGAGAATATTCAAGATATTAATAAC
>NW_024718811.1:0-15000 GCF_018991925.1 Homarus americanus
TCCTGAAAATCTAAGTGGAATCTAATTTCTTTGTGATCGCTGTTAGCAAGTTCGTTCCCTACCTCGACATTACTAATGAGGTTTTCTCTGTTTGACAGAACTAAATCCAGTATATTATTACCCCTGGTGGGTTCGGTTATATGTTAACTTAGGAAGAAGAAGAAGGAGTAGAAGAACAAGAAGAACAACAACAACAACAAAAACAATAATAATAATAATAATAATAGTAATAATAATAATAATAATAATAATAATAATAATAATAATAATAATAATAATAATAATAATAATAAGAAGAAGAAGAAGAAGAATAACAACAACAACTACTACAACAACAACAACAACAACCATAACAACAACGACCATAACAACAACAACAACAACAACAACCATAACAACTATTATACTCATACAGTCATCAAGTACAAATGTCAGACTATATAAAATGCTCTAAAGAAAATCCTCTGGCTTCGGTCGGTTCTGCTATGACCTTTACACACGAAGGATAAAGAGCTAAAATGAATAAGAACGTTAGAGAGGGAGAGAGAGAGAGAGGGGGGGGGGGAGGGGGTAGACATTTAAAAAGAGTTATTGTGTAGAGCTGTCTGTGTGTGTGTTGTGTTGGCAGTTGCTATTAACCAGAAGAGTCTACATTTTTGAGTGAGAGTTTTACTGTATTGTGACGTCTGTCTGTCTGTCTGTCTGTCTGTTTCTAGTATGATATTCTTATTTTCTCTCTCTCTCTCTCTCCCCCACCACACACACGACAAACAATAACATTACGTCACAGATATAAACAACCATTAAGACACTGATACAAACACCCATTAAGACACTGATAACTGCCGTACTTGTGGTCACATTTAACCCAAAAGTAACGGTAATTTTTTCTCCAAAACCAATTATACACTTACGTCCACACGCCCCTTACACGTCTCCCCACGCCCCCGATACGCCTCCCCACGCCCTCTACACGCCTCCCCACGCCCTTTACACACCTCCACACCCCCTGACACGCAACCCAAGTTTCTACACACACCCCCCACGCCTCCTCACGTCCCCCCCCCCACACACACGCGAACTTTTACAACTTGCCGGTTGATCTGTGAGAGAAGTACAGTACTGTGCGTGACTGAGGTGTGTTATTCCCTCGCCCGTGTCCTAGGCACCTGTCATACCCAGCCTGGCCCCATTCTCACTCACTCTCTCTTTCTTTCTCTCTGTCTATACATTTACTCCAACACAAGTAATACATATTCACATCATACAAAACCCTTGACTATGTGGTGAACTTACTTCACTATATTATGACCTTCACTATATTTAGAAGCACCGGAAAGCGACAAGTAGGAGTACTGAAGGAGGCAGCCTGTGACGTGGCTGGTGAGGTAGTGAGGTGTGGCTGGATTATTCCACAGGTAATATTAGAGGAAGTGAGTGATGGTACACAACATAATTTACATAGACGTAATTACCTGAATATAATACTAATAATAATGGTGCCACCTGGGCGTGAATTTGTTTGAGAGTGTAGAAGCTGTCGCCAACGCAACAACCACACCCTGAGTTAACAAGCTGCATAACCCAGTGTCAAGGAATAGTCCGAGAAGACCGGCCAACTCGCCAACTGCACTGGCTAACCATTACCCCGGACCACGATCCGCAAATCGATTAACATACAGGTCCCCAATTATTGCTGGGTAGACAGAGGCAAATGGCGCAAAGAAACCTGCCCATAGTTTCACCCTGCCCGGGGATCGAACACGGGTCCACTCACTTACGAGTCGAGCATGCTGACCATTACACCACAAATCGCCACACACACACACACACACACACAACAAAACAACAAAACAACCACATCACACACAAACACACAAAAACAATCACCACAAACACACAACACAACACAAACAACTCACACAAACACACAACACAACACAAACAACTCAAACAAACACACAACACAACACAAACAACTCACACAAACACACAACACAACACAAACAACTCACACAAACACACAACACAACACAAACAACTCACACAAACACACAACACAACACAAACAATTGGACTCTACCCGGCAGCTTTGTCTCAGTATTTGTCATCAAGAAGCCTCCATATTGTTGAGGTCTGGCAGATACTGATGCATGCTAACTATTTATATTCTTCCTTCCCGCACACAAAAACCTTCAACCCATTCACCTATCTCTCAATGGGGGAGCAACAGGAGATGGTCGTGTATTGACGTTTGGTTTGGTGATGATGGGGTGATGGGGTGATGAGGGGGAGGTGACGGGGGTGATGAGAGGGAGGTGATGGGGGTGATGAGGAGGGGTGGATGATGGGGTGATGAGAGGATGGTGATGATGAAAGTGTGCAGGTGGAGGTGGGATGATGAAGGCAGGAGAGGGAGGGGTGATGGATGGGTAAAGAGAGGGAGGGGTAAGGATGATTGGGTAGAGGGAGGGTGGATGCTGGGGTAGAGGGAGTGGGTGATGATGGGGGTGGTGAGAGGGAGGGGTGATGATGGGGGTGGTGAGAGGGGTGATGATGGGTGGTGAGAGGGAGGGGTGATGATGGGGGTGGTGAGAGGGAGGGGGGATGATGGCGGTGATATAGGATGATGTGGGGAGGAATGAGAAGGAGAGGGGGAGAAGGAAAGGGGAGAGAAAGTAGAGGGGATGATGGGGGAAGTAGAGTGATGGGTAATGAAGAAAAAGGTATGGGGGTGCGGGGAGAGAAAATATAGAGAATGATGGGGAAGCGAAAATGATGAAGGGATGAGGGGAAGGAGGAGGAGGGGGAAGAAGAGGAGGAGGAGATGATGATGGGGTGGGGATAGAGGAACCAAATGAGAGGAACAAACAACACCATCAACAAAAACAACAACAACAACAACAACAACAGCACTATCACCAACACTACCACCACCAACAATAACAACAACTACAACAATATCAACAACAACAAAAACTGCATTATCACAACCGCCACCGCTACCACCACAACTAACAAAAAACACCACCACCACCACCACCATCAACAAAAACAACATGACAGAGTGGACAATAAGGAGCCACGCCGACACACGAACAAAACACAGACAAAAAGATGAAGCAGGAGACAAATAAGAAACAATAAATGAGAAGACAGAAGTAGGTGGTGATTGTGGATCCTGACTTCGACATCTGGAAAGGAATTGGACCCGATTAGTTGTGCCCAGGAAGGAGAGACAGAATCGATTACCTCCTGAACTGGCTCATCAAGAAGGGGAAAGGCGAAAGATTGCCCCTGGAACACGAGCTGGAAGTGGGAAAGATTGCCCTCTGGAACACGAACAGGAAGGGAAGGATTGCCCTCTGGAACTTCCAGCTGGAAGTGGGAAAGATTGCCCTCTGGAACACGAACAGGAAGGAAATCTTGCCCTCTGGAACCAGGAAGGCAATCTTTCGATTCTCTTGATGAGAGAGAACCTGGATAATGGATTGCGCTCTCTAAACAGACCACCGAAAGAGACACTCTACCTTTCTCTGGAAATACAGCTGAGGAAGACAACACTCAATACATTCTGTCTTACACATTTAAAGACACTCTTACATTATCTCTGGGAAATACACTTTTTTTGACATGTTACATTATCTCGTGTGTCATATAAAAGCCCTTAACAACCTACTCTGTCATATAAGTGACATCATGGTAGGTGAGGTGGTGATTAAGAATTATCTCCTGGAAGAGAGACCATGAGGTTAGACTCAGTCTTTTGAAACTGACATTAAGAGAGGAAGGAAAGTGGTAATGTGTTGGAAATGAGGCTGTTGAGATATTATAACTTTTTTTTGTTGATGGCCTCAAGGATTTACCTCTATGATTCCTTTCTTAATGGCATCTACCTGTCCCTTCTTAATTAACTGAAACGTTTCTGGTACATCATAATTATGTATTTTTAATTAGGACAAATAATATGACATCAAATCATCTCTCTCTCTCTCTCTCTCCTCTCTCTCTCTCTCCCCTGTAAGATTAAAGGTAAAACTCCTATTCAAGTTTCTCCCAATTAACCTGTGTTGTTATAATTCCTCCCTCTAATCTAAATCAAAACAGTTACGGATACCCATCATTCACTAAATCTCTAACCCCCATATTCACTCCTTTCCTGTGTAACCTTGACAGCCACAGTTTGTCCTCCCTAACACGAGGTAACAAACTCCCTTGTGACTTACCACCACCTGAGAGCTCGTGGTCAATAGTAATACCCTGTAATGTGTGTGTGTGTGTGTGTGTGTGTCCCATCATCACATCCTCCCATCAGATCACCTCCTCCTCACCCCCCATCACCTCCCCTCATCACCCCATCACTCTGGTTTCATCACACCCTCCCCTATCACCCCGCATCAAACGTCAATACACGACCATCTCCTGTTGTCCCCCCCATTGAGAGATACAGGTGAATGGGTTGAAAGGTTTTGTGTGCGGGAAGGAAGAATATAAATGCAGCATGCATCAGTATCTGCCAGGACCTCTCAATATGGAGGATTCTTGATGACAAATTGAGACAAAGCTGCCGGGTAGAGTCCAATTGTTTGTGTTGTGTTGTGTGTGTGGAGTTGTGTGCTAGGTTGTTTGTGTTGTTTTGTGTGTTTGTGTGAGAGTTGTTTGTGTTGTGTTGTGTGTTTGTGTGTGAGTTGTTTGTGTTGTGGTGTGTGTTTTGGTGATTGTTTTGTGTGTTTGTGTGTGATGTGGTTATTTTGTTGTGTGTGTGTGTGTGTGTGTGTGTGGCGATTTGTGGTGTAATGGTCAGCATGCTCGACTCGTAAGTGAGTGGACCCGTGTTCGATCCCGGGCAGGGTGAAACTATGGGCAGGTTTCTTTGCCATTTGCCTCTGTCTACCCAGCAATAATTGGGGACCTGTATATTAATCGATTTGCGAATCGTGGTCCGGGGGTAATGGTTAGCCAGTGCAGTTGGCAGAGCTGGCTTCGGTCTTCTCGGACTATTCCCTTGACACTGGGTTATGCAGCTTGTTAACTCAGTGTGGTTGTTGTGTTGGCGACAGCTTCTACACTCTCAAACAAATTCACGCCTGAGGTAGGGCACCATTATTATTATTTAGTATTTATATTCAGGTGTAATTTCACGTCTATGTAAATTATGTTTGTGTACCAATCACTCACTTCCTCTAATATTACCTGTGGAATAATCCAGCCACACCTCACTACCTCACCAGCCACGTCACAGGCTGCCTCCTTCAGTACTCCTACTTGTCGCTTTCCGGTGCTTCTAAATATAGTGAAGGTCATAATATAGTGAAGTAAGTTCACCACATAGTCAAGGGTTTTGTATGATGTGAATATGTATTACTTGTGTTGGAGTAAATGTATAGACAGAGAGAAAGAAAGAGAGAGTGAGTGAGAATGGGGCCAGGCTGGGTATGACAGGTGCCTAGGACACGGGCGAGGGAATAACACACCTCAGTCACGCACAGTACTGTACTTCTCTCACAGATCAACCGGCAAGTTGTAAAAGTTCGCGTGTGTGTGGGGGACGTGAGGAGGCGTGGGGGGTGTGTAGAAGGTTTGGGGTTGGTGTCGGGGGTGGAGGTGTGTAAAGGGCGTGGGGAGGCGTGGAGGGCGTGGGAGGCGTATCGGGGGCGGGAGACGTGTAAGGGCGTGTGGACGTAAGTATAATTGGTTTTGAGAAAAAATTACCGTTACTTTTGGGTTAAATGTGACCACAAGTACGGCAGTTATCAGTGTCTTAATGGGTGTTTGTATCAGTGTCTTAATGGTTGTTTATATCTGTGACGTAATGTTATTGTTTGTCGTGTGTGTGGTGGGGAGAGAGAGAGAGAGAGAGAGAGAGAGAGAGAGAGAGAGAGAGAGAGAGAAAATAAGAATATCATACTAGAAACAGACAGACAGACAGACAGACAGACGTCACAATACAGTAAAACTCTCACTCAAAAATGTAGACTCTTCTGGTTAATAGCAACTGCCAACACAACACACACACAGACAGCTCTACACAATAACTCTTTTTAAATGTCTACCCCCTCCCCCCCCCCCTCTCTCTCTCTCTCCCTCTCTAACGTTCTTATTCATTTTAGCTCTTTATCCTTCGTGTGTAAAGGTCATAGCAGAACCGACCGAAGCCAGAGGATTTTCTTTAGAGCATTTTATATAGTCTGACATTTGTACTTGATGACTGTATGAGTATAATAGTTGTTATGGTTGTTGTTGTTGTTGTTGTTGTTATGGTCGTTGTTGTTATGGTTGTTGTTGTTGTTGTTGTAGTAGTTGTTGTTGTTATTCTTCTTCTTCTTCTTCTTATTATTATTATTATTATTATTATTATTATTATTATTATTATTATTATTATTATTATTATTATTACTATTATTATTATTATTATTATTGTTTTTGTTGTTGTTGTTGTTCTTCTTGTTCTTCTACTCCTTCTTCTTCTTCCTAAGTTAACATATAACCGAACCCACCAGGGGTAATAATATACTGGATTTAGTTCTGTCAAACAGAGAAAACCTCATTAGTAATGTCGAGGTAGGGAACGAACTTGCTAACAGCGATCACAAAGAAATTAGATTCCACTTAGATTTTCAGGACAGCGGTAAGGAAAATTCCACGAAAGTCCCAGATTTCAGAAGGGCAAACTTTGATAGTTTGAAGAGGCAGTTGAGAGAAGGGGTAGCACGCTTGGGGGTGAACCACATGACCTCACATGACGTGACCTACAATGTACCCACAGCGGGCAACCTCACCCTACCCTGAGACCTGACGGTTGAGACTGACCTGATAACGAGATCTGAGGTTGCCGAGTTCCACGACAATTTAAATAATGAGTTACTTAATGCACGAAGGCAGAACATACCATACAAAAAACTCAGATCAAATAACAATAATCCTAAATGGATAAATAATTATTTAAAGAACATTATTGGTCAAAGGAAGGCTATAGGTAGGAGAATAAATCGTGGTGAAGTTTACCTCCAAGATCATAATAAGATATTGGCCGGTAGGGTTAAGACCGAGATAAGAAAAGCAAAGAGGAATAATGAACTGAAGGTAGCAAGGGAGGTGAAGTAAAATCCCCAAGGGATTCTATCAAATGTATCAAACTAAAACACGAGAAAAGATTGGACCAATACAGTCAGATACCGGCGAGCTAACTGATAACGACGGAGAAATGAGCAATAATCTGAATAAATATTTTTCAACAGTTTCACCACCGAAAATGTAAACATGATACCCGAGGCACCGACTCTATACAGAGATAGTGAAGAAAACAAATTACGCGAGATAGTAGTGACTAGTAACGATGTTAGTAAGCAAATAGACAAACTAAAGCCTAATAAGTCGCCAGGTCCTGATGAGATATTTGCCAGAGTATTAAAGGAATGTAAGGAAGAGCTTAGTATGTCCTTAGCAAAGTTGTTTAACATGTCCTTAAAAACAGGTGTAGTACCAGAATCCTGGAGGATAGCGAATGTATAACCGATTTTCAAGAAGGGAGATAGATCACTAGCCTCTAACTACCGTCCAATCAGTCTAACATCAATTGTAGGCAAATTACTGGAAGCAATCATTTCAAACTCTATTCGAAATCACCTGGAGAAGCACAAGTTGATCAATGATTCCCAGCATGGCTTCACAAGCGGACGTTCATGTCAAACTAATCTATCAACTTTCTTTTCATCAGTTTTCGAATCAGTGGACGAGGGGCACAATTATGATGTGGTATACCTCTCTCTCTCTCTATCCCTCTCTCTCTTTCTCTCTCTATTTATATATCGTCTTCCTTTGTCTGTCTTTAAACCATTTTGCATTTACCTCTCTCCCCTTCTTTCTCTCTTCCTTCCCTCTCCCTTTTTCTTCTGCTCATCCTTCCTTCCTTTCCTCACTCTCTTTCACTCCTCCGGATTCCTTTTCTTCCATCCCTTACTTTCTCTCTCTCTGTCAACTCTTAATCTCTCTCTACCCCTTCCTCCCTTTCACTCACCCTCTCTACTTACCAACACTCTCCCCTTTCCCCCTCCACCTACATCCTCCTCCACCCCCCTCTCTTCCTTCCCCTCTCCTTCACCCTTTCCCCCTGCACCTACATCCTCCTCCACCCTTTCTCTTCCTTCCCCTCTCCTTCACCCTTTCCCCCTCCACCTACATCCTCCTCCACCCCCCTCTCTTCCTTCCCCTCTCCTTCACCCTTTCCCTGCACCTACATCCTCCTCCACCCTTTCTCTTCCTTCCCCTCTCCTTCACCCTTTCCCCCTCCACCTACATCCTCCTCCACCCCCTCTCTTCCTTCCCCTCTCCTTCACCCTTTCCCCTGCACCTACATCCTCCTCCCCTCTCTTCCTTCCCCTCTCCTTCACCCTTTCCCCCTGCACCTACATCCTCCTCCACCCTTTCTCTTCCTTCCCCTCTCCTTCACCCTTTCCCCCTCCACCTACATCCTCCTCCACCCCCCTCTCTTCCTTCCCCTCTCCTTCACCCTCTCCACATTCCACCTACATCCACCTCCACGCTCTCCTCTCCTTCTTCCCTTCTCGTTCCTCCGTCTTATTCATTCATTCACACCCTCTCCCCCCTCTCCCCTACCCCTCCTCCCACCAGCCTACATGAATTAGTTACCTACTTTGGATCCACGTCACTCTAGTTCGTTGTTAAGTCATGCCTTCACCTGTACTATACCTGGGCTGGTCCTATTTGGGGCGCGCAGTCACAAAACTTTGTTGTATTCCATATTGGGCACATATTTGTGCTACAAGCTGATTCTTGAACTCTAATCCATTGTCGGAGAGAAGAACCTTGGGCGTAGTATATGGACATATTAGATTCATCACTAAGGCATAGGCCACAGATTCGGCTGTTTTATCCTTCAGTGGGACTAAAACCACGAATCTAGAAAAATGATCTACACACACTAGGATGTACGAGGATCCCTGATGACTCCTCGGAAGCTGCAACAAGTCTATCGCGACTGTGTCAAACGGACGGTCTGGTGTAGGATATTGTAGAATTGGAGCAGGTGACCTTGTAGTACCCTCTGTTGAGCACATGACAAACACTTAGCAATATGGAATTCTATGTCTTTCTTCATAGTTTTCCAAAAATATTTTTTGCTGATTTTCGCAAGGTACTTGTCATGTCCTTGGTGACCTACCTGAGGAACATCGTGGAACAACATTATAATCGTTTTACACAACGTGTCACGTACGAATATTTGTGTAACAATACCCTCAGACGTCTTTTTCGATCGATGGAGTATGATATGTCGTAACTCAAACTGACTGAGCGGAAGAATTGATTTAGGAAGCTTAACTTCCTCTCCCGATTCTAAAGCAAAAATGACTGCTGACCATAACGGGTCGCGTCGTTCCTCACCCTCTAATTGTGAAAGAGTGAACGTTGATACAGGCATCACTGGTGTTATATTTCTAGACAAAGCGTCGGCGACTACATTTGCCCTTCCCAGTAAATATCTAAACTCGGGGTCGAATTCCTGAATTGTCAGATACCAGCGTACTAATCTGCCTGACAGATTCCTGCCATGGAACAGTTCTGTTACTGCCGCATGATCCGTAAACACAGTTATCTTATAACCAAAGATAATGTCCTTAAACTTTTTCAGTCCCCACACAACAGCTAAAGTCTCTAAATGCGTTACTGAATAACGTGTTTGGTCATCATTAAGTTTATGACTTGCAAAAGCGATCACTCTAAACTTTCCTCTTGAGTCCAATTGCATGAGTACTGCTCCGATTCCTAGTCCAGAAACGTCGGTACACAGAGTAAAAGGTTGAGTGCAATCAGGGAATGCTAGAACAGGGGCATTGGTAATTGCCGTCTTCAATGCAACAAAACTCTATTTATGTTCAGCATCCCACACAAACATTGCATCTTTCTTTAGTAACCTAGTTAAGGGTGACGCCAATGTTGCATATTTCTTAATAAAAGAACGATAATATCCAGATAATCCAAGAAAACTACGCACTTGATCAACCGATGTAGGATGTGGGAACTGAGATACAGCTTTAACTTTATCATCAACTGTATGAGTGCCGTCACTGTCAACTACATGACCAAGGAAATGGATTCTGGATTTTAAAAACTCACATTTCGAAAGTTTAATTTTAAGACCTGCTGTGGAAAGTTTTTCTAACACTTCACGCAGTTTGACAAGATGGGTATCGACATCCTTACTGACTACTATGAGATCATCCAAATAAGCACAGACTGTGGTACCAATCAATCCGGCAAACAGGGTGTTGATCATCCTTTGAAACGTCAGTGGGGCATTTCTGAGACCAAAAGGCATTCGTAGAAATTTAAAATGGCCCAAAGGAGTACTAAAAGCAGTAACCTCTCGAGATTTCTCATCGAGTGGTATTTGCCAATACCCGCTAAGCAAATCTAAATTGCTAAATACAGAGTTATTCTTGCCTAAGTACTGTAATATATCACTCAAGACAGGCATAGGATACCTATCTGGGATCGTATTTGCATTGACGCGCCAAAAGTCAATAACTGGGCTCCAACCGCCATCCTTCCTTGGGACTAAGAACAAAGGGCTGTTGAAAGGAGATTTAGAATGTGGAATAACCTTCTCATCCAACATATCCTGAACCGTATCCTGAACTAGAGCGCGCTGGCTATGTGGTAGTCGGTAAGCTGGATATGTAGATTGGATTCGTGCCTTCTTTTAAAGATATGTGATGTGATGTTAAATCTGTGTGGCCCAACTGTTCCCCTGGCAAAGCTACAATGTTTCTGTAGTCAGCAAGCAGCTCTAAGAGTCTAGTTTTGCCTTGAGGATGATCAATCACCTTAACATGTGGTGCTATTTGATCTATCCTCTCCTGCCTAGTTTGTTGAGATTGAGAAACAATACTACCAACTGGGAATTGCATAGGCTGTGATACAACATTGTGTAAGAGCGCGCAACACAAGCTGCCACCCTTTAAGGGCTTGGCACTCTTACAACAACTTACGTTAATACTCTGACCTGGTAGCGTGACGCGAGAGGAAGGCCCATGGGTACATGTAATTATAGTAACGAGCATTAGGGAAAGAACAACGGTGAATACTATAGGTGAATCATAGACCCAACATACAAATACAATGTTTATTAAAACACAAAAATGGTTACAGAAAAGACGTTGTATGCACCCAAAATAGGAACTCCTGGTACCATGCCCTCAGGCTCAATTTACTTGCACCACTACTGGGTGTACACACACCAAAACACACATAAACTCTCACAGCACCTTAGCACCATTAAACCAGTGGCCCTTGCCAGTACAACACTCAACACCCCAGGGGCAATACTCAAGCGGCCGCCATGGGAGTCTCATCACTGAGTGACACCTTCCAACAAACTCCGATAATTCCGGTGGAATAACACCACCACACAAATAGCCCTACTGAGTTATGTACTGTACTCATCCACCAATGATGGGGGCTGGCAGTTGTTTGTGGGGCTTGATGATCCAGGTTCACCACATGGGCATAGCGTTAGGGGAATACTGACCAGCTATGGGGCCCATAGGTTGTAGTGGAGCTTCTGACGGTCGGAGTTCACGGGGATAACCTATTCTACTGAACCTCAGACATCTCCCCCAGACTAGTGGATGCGTCATCCACGCTACAGACACGGCCTAGGCTGCGATAAGGACCTATGGGTGAGGAGCGAGGCAGCTTACTCACCGTTGATAACGACATCAACGTTTCAAAAGGGACATTAAGGATGCAAAATACTTCACTCAAAGCACATTAACTACGTTACTGTAACACTTGCACAATCAAACTATTAATTAGGTCAAATCACTTAAAAATGGCGAATTACAACATGGAGAAGGTGGAATGACCTACCTGTGGGTGGAGGATCGTGGCACTTACTGGTTTGAAAACGAACAGCCGCCCTACACCCACGCCAAAGTCACGGATTCCACCTACGTAACCATTTCACTGAATTACGTTACTGTACACCCTGACGTTTGAAACTGAGACTACGAATTCAGTTTCATTCCCTACTATTATCTTTATAAACAATGCTCTGACTGAGCTATCAAAAGCAAGAATTAAATCGATCATAAAAGGTTGGATGGCAATTCCGGCAAACAGGTCCCACCACGCAGCGCCTTACTACAAACACGGGGAGCAGATTTAAAAGTTCCCTTCAGGAATATTAACTAATTCCTTAGTTAACCTCCCTACAACAGTTTCACTATGATTATCAGGGTCTCTGATATTCATAGGTGAAAAAAGGGGTTTACAGGTCTCGGTAGATGCAATAGGGTTTACAAATTCGGTCAACGCAAATACGACAGCTCGATGACGTCATCAAGGAAACAGAGAGAACGGAGGACATTTCCACTGGGAGACTCAGAAGGTTTTTGTGGACGAGTAAACGTAATATGAATCATTAGGTTTTAACAGGCTAGCCGTCATTACGATCATGACAATTGTTATGATAAACCAGAAAATCACACAAATAACATCCTTCTTTCAATATTCTAACAGCGCCTGTTCTGTTAAGAACTAGAACTTCTGTTAAGCCACCAGGTCTGATCGTGCTCAGTATCAATTCGCACGATAAACCCTTAACCTTGCACGTTTCCGGTAGACATATATTATATCAGTCCCCGTGTACAGTCAAGTAAAACTACAGTGGCCTTGGTGATTTCCTCATTCTGATAATGGAGAGCACTCGTTAATACTGCAGGTACAATCTTCCAACTCGTGCTGCTATAATCACGCTGGGAAAGTGAGTGTGTGAGGTCTTGAGCTTGCTTTGACAAGCTATCCGCCTCCCTCCGAATGGGAATGGTGGACAACACTTTCGACCTTGCGGAGAACAATGGTGCAGAATGACATAACGTTGTAGGAAACAACCTTAAACGTAATAGTATTATTACGTGGACGAACATCTATAAAATTCGTTCTACGTGTCTGTAGACCTATCAACCCGTCAGCTGGCAAATTAAATTACTGGACTACACAAAAGTCTGCATAGAAGGGAATACCACGTCTAGAAAATCGTAGTGGTAAAGTCACCTTCCCTGTGTGTGTTCAGTTGCGTCCTGAATACTCCTTTGAGATCAGCGTCAGTAGGTCTCAATGAAAAATCTCGGTGAGGGAATCTACATTGTAAATCTTGATAGGATGCCAAAGCTAATACATTTGCGCATGCACCCGTATCAATATCCAGAGCCAATCTGATAGATCCAACTCTCGCCGGAATAGACAACACTTCCGCTTTGTTGAGCGCCGTTATTAAAGAGGCTGCCACAGAAATGCTGTTGGGCTTTGGTACTGATGTACCTATCCTTCTTTGTTCTTTGACGGCCGCTGGTCTTCCCTGATTTCTTATAATGATAACGACGCGCTCTACACTGCTGTGTTACCTGGGGTACTCCTGTGTCCACATTCCTAGCTCTTTGCATCATAACACACTCATCCGTGTTGTGAGAGGCAGATTGATGGAACACACACCATATATCTGCCTTCAGGCCTGCCATAGACGTAGTCTTTGCCGCCGCTGAATATGTCTTGGGTGATCCATGTCTTTGCTGTGAGCCGGTGGAGGGATGTCTTTTTTCCTTAACTTTGACACCACCACCCTGGAGCTGGTAACAATCATCGACTGTATGACCCCTCATTTTGAAATGGGAACACGCTAAAGTTCGTCGTTGTTTGTTACCTGGGTCGTTATGAACTCGGTGCTGCATTGGTGCTACCGGTGCAGGTGTAGTAGATGTGAGATGTGACTTGGGCGCCAGTTTATTTGGGTAATCTATAATCAAGTCAGTTGGTACATACTCAACTTCCTGTGCGCTACAATATATAGGGTCGAGAGCAGCCACCAAAAAAACTAATCAGCTCTACCAAGTTCTCAACATTGTCCTGTGACACCTTGCCATCGTCGTCGTACCATGGTGAGCAGCTGAAATTAGCGCGCATATCCTGTTTGACTTAGCCAGCAATGGCGACAGCCTTCATCTGTGTTTCAGCGCGAACCACAGGTGTTAAACGATCAAGCCACCGAAACAACCATTGTAAATGTCCTAACTGGGAACCGGACCCAAAAATACCAATGCAAGCCCTTTTGAAATACTGTATTCATATCTTTGGTCCGCCAGCCCACTCTCATCTTGATACTCACTCGCAAAGCTATCTTGCAGGATACGAGAGCAAACGAACGATTTTTTTGCCTGATCTGGAGTAATCTGGACATTGCGTATAGTATCCTCACATGCCCTCAAAAATGTAGTTACTCTGTACCCATCTTCTCCCGTCAAATCACGGATCTGATCTCCACGCGGTATCATATGAAAAAAGTTAGCGGGGTTAGTAGACATATCATTGTCAGAAGCAGCCATGCTATCAAACTTACTCCTAACTGAGGGATCTTTTAATGGGGGAGGTAATAAAAATTTATGTGACACACTGTCTTCCTGTGAAGGGGGAAGAAAAACCTGCCCGTAATCAGGTGACGTACTATACTTGTTACCTGACCGTAGGGTTCGACGGTTTAAATCGTCAAATGAATACTGTAGTCTATATTATCCTAACTACTCCTGACAGAAATGTCGAGCTGTGAATGCGCCTGTGTTTCGTGCTCATCTACTGAAACGATCTCTCCAGTAGAGACTTTAATTTTATCCTGAACACATGAATCGCTAATATAACGCTCCGCCAATTCCGCAATGTCCCAAGACAATGACTTAGAAAAACCGTCCATTAAGTGCGTAATGGGTCACATTAAGAGTTACACAAATAAAATTACTCTTGCCGCTCATTTACAGTAAATTTATAGAAATTATAGTTAAAATAATGAAAGTATCAATAGCTGAACAGGTGAAAAATAAATACTGGAACTTATATTACGTCAGTGTATATTAAATTAAGTAAGACACTTACAATAATTGATATAACCTACATGATGTCTATCAGTGTGAAGTTATGTCATATGTAAATGTG
>NW_024718811.1:20000-22581 GCF_018991925.1 Homarus americanus
TATTGATAAGTTTTACCTATTGTGGCAAATCGGCAAAACCCCTGTATGGCAAGCGCCAAACCAGGCATGGTGGAGAAGACTCTGTTGACACATCATTCATCATCCTGTGAGAGAATGCCCCTAGTAACAGCTCCATTGGGTTTTACAGTCCTGCCACATACCTACGTGCTTCAAGGTTTTTCAACACGTGAACCTTACACCATTTAGACATCACAAGTGTTTACTCCCCGCGTGTACTCAGCAAGTCCGATATAAACAGGGCTACCATAGATCTGGCACATACAGAAGAACCCTGACTCTCACCCATGGTGAACGTTCCCAGTGAATCCAGCAAATCTCCAGTCGTTAGTGGACTGTCCGTCGTTGAAGTGAACTCAACCGTCGCCATTTTAAAGCTAGTTGCTAAGCAATGGAGAAATCGTCTGGTCTGCTCTCAACAGGAGGACATTGACGCACTGACCGAGACCTTGGAATCAGATATGACGGCTCCCGTTTTCTGAGTCAACTCAAGACTACATTTAGGGGTATTTTTAGGTATACATTATATATATTTATACCCACAGTAATATTTTCTACAGCATACCATCACACATTAGTCATCATGTAGGTTATATTCTTTTTATAAGTGTCTTACTTATCTTTTATATAAATATATAAATACTGAAGTAATTACAGTCCAGTATTAATTTTCTCTTATTCATTTATTGATATTTTACTCATTTTACTAGTAAAGTTATTTACTGGAAATGAAAAGCAAGAGTATTTTTATGATATAATTTTTGATGTTGTTTATTTAAGTATTAATGGACGGTTTTTCTAAGTCATCATCTTAGGGCATTGCCAAATTGGAAGAGCATTATAATAGCTATTCAGATACTACATTTATAAGAGCATGTGAGGATACCATGAAAAATGTTAAGATCAAAGGAGACAATGAGAAGAGAGCATTTGTTCGCTCTCATATCAAACAAGGTAATATTGCAAGTGAACATTTTGCCGCTAGTGGTTTTGCTGACCAAAAGTATGGAAATTTAAAAAAGGCTCTAATTGGTATTTTTGAGTTTGGGACACAGCAAGGACATTTACATTGGTTGTTTAGGTGGGTAGATCGTATGACAAGTGCGGTTTGCGCAGAAACTCGGTTGAAGAGTGTTGCCATTGCTGGTGATGTTTATGAGGATCTTGCTAATTTTGGTGAATTGCTGTGGTTAGATGATGATGACAAAATGTCTAAGAAGAATGTTTCGAAACTGACTGAACTAGTTAGTTTTCTTGTGACAGTTCGAGACCCTACATATTGTCGTGCACAGGATAATGAATATGCACCAATTGATTTGATCATAGAGTACGCAAATAAAATTGCTCTCAAGTCAGCTCGTAGTCCACTAGCTAGGACACCAACGCCTGTAGCACCAATGCAACAACGAATTCCTAACAATTCAGGTAACAAATTTAAGTAGTAGTATGTACCCATTGTAAGAGAAAGGTCATATAGTGAACTCTTGTTACCAGCTCCAGCGTGGTGGTGTCAAGAATAAAGAAAAGAGACATCCAACTACCAACCCACGTCAAAGACATGGACCACCCAAAACATATGCAGCGGCTGCAAAGACTACGTGGTGTGAGTACCATCAGTCTGACTCTCACAACACAGATGACTGTACCACTATACAAAGAGTTCTTCGCATAGACGCAGGTTCACCCCGGGTAACACAGAAGTCGGGAAAGACCAGCGCCGGTACCAGAACGAAGAAGGATAGGTACTGTACGTCCGTCCCCGTTCCTCATGGACTCCTCCCTCTTCTGCTTCAAGGACTCCAAGATCTTCTTGTGCTGTTCCCTCTGCATTACCGTGCGATCTGGGTTGATGAATATACCCCAAAATGTATAGTTCCTTGCTAAGTTTTTTGCATCCTCTGAGTTCGCTGGGTAGACAATAGAACAAATATCAGTATTCTAGTTGACACCAACTGTAGGAGCATCGAGGCTACCATTATCCATGAACAAAAACGTTGGACTGGCCATGTTACCCACAAGGACGACAGTAGACTGCCAAAGCAGCTACTTTACAGTCACCTAACGAATAGTAAACATAACGCTGACTGGCAATTGAAAAGGTATAAGGATAGTCTTAAAATAAACCTGAAAAAGTACCAAATCGACCCCCTTACCTGGGAAACGATTACTCCACGCCGCAACGCTTGGAAGAGCCCGACTGCAAACCGAGGCAGACAAGCGCCAACGCCGGAAAGACGCTGCCGCCGCCCCTCCCACACTAGATGGAGCCATCCACACGTGCAACATCTGTGGACGAGACTGCCGGACCCGTATCGGCCTCTTTAGTCACCTCAGAACTCACCAACGAAGGTAACATCCTTAATAACTCATATCATGGTCTCATAGTTGATTGATCGTCATTCTCGATTCCGAGTGACAGCAAAGTAGGAGTAGTGTGGGGTACGAGATGTTGGTTCACACTCAGGATGGGATGGAGAAAGGAAACTCACAATGTGCTCCCTGTATACATATTGTATTGGGTGTACAGTGCAGCTTGGTGCTGGGAAGTGGCAGCGTGGTTACA
>NW_024718812.1:0-18259 GCF_018991925.1 Homarus americanus
ATGTTTAATGATATTATGTTTACCTCTCGATAGAGACTTAAGTCTTTTGTTAAACTGAGTGTTAACTGTGTTGAGAGGATAATTTATGAGCTTAAAATATGTTGCAACATCACATAAAGGTCATTTATTTTAGAAAAATAATCATCTTTGTTTAAAATCACTACTGTGTTGGCTTTATCTACTTTAGTAACATGTAGATCCTTATTTTTCTTAAGGGCTTGGATTGCTAGGTCCGTTAACATGAATTTGAGTAATGGTATGTACAAACTGGATAATTTTGTGATTAAGAAGATTTGTAACCAGGTGAGAGGGTTGGGTCATCTTACCCTATGACCTACGGACAGCTGCTGTGCTTAGAGATAGCATGGTCAATTTTTGATTAAGAAGATTAGTAAGGGTTGAGCCTTATGACCGGAACATTGTGGACCTCTGTCCCCTGGGGACTTGATCTCACTCTCTACTGTATATATTAGCCTTGTCAAGTATTACTTCTTAGTCTGTACTCACCCGTGAAGATATGAATTATACAAAAGCGCTTGGGAACTTCGTGTTTTCTTGTTTCCTTGTGGTTATCATATATATATATATATATATATATATATATATATATATATATATATATATATATATATATATATATATATATACTAATATATATATATATATATATATATATATATATATATATATATATATATATATATATATATATATATATATATATATATATATATATATATATATATATATATATATATATATATATATATATATATATATATATGTAATATTCAGAAATTTCAGAGTAATTTCAAATATACTGCCAGACTGGGGTCACTAAATCTAAGGGGATAACTTAACTCTAATCTTAATGTCTAAGGGTCGCTGCCACCAGACCCCCTCTGGACAGCATGTAGCTCGTTAGGTAGCGGGCAGAGCGGACTAGGCATTGGGTTAGGTTTTCCATTGATCAGATCGATAAGGGTAAAGAAGGGTGAAACCATAACATGTCTTCATTGATTTATTTCTTATAAAACACACTGGTAAAAAACACATACAACCACACTGTGGACCATAATTCCAAGGCCTGTCCCAGGGTATAACACTGGCGCCTCTAACAACTGTTGTTGTGGTCGGTTACACTCCGACCCGAGATGGGTTTGGGGTCCTTGGCCCACGAGGTAGAGTAGAGCCGATTAATCATGACGAATCAGCGCCATCACTCCTATATTGACTACTGCTGGGTATCCACCGGCTCCGAGCGACCGGTGGGTTTCAATTAAGCCCACCCTTGATCTGGAGACAAACGGGAATCAGCGTCAGGGAACCGAAACATGACAACACCAACAAACTCTCTTGTCCAGACGACAGACGCATTTACGTTATATTACTTCTACACTGGGTGAATGACAATTCAACTGTTAAATCATGAACACTGGTGAACACTGATAATCACTACAATTGACTGAATTAACTGAATGGCTAGGAAACACAGAACATACCTGGAGATAAACGGGAATCAGCGTCAGGGAACGCTGATTCCTCACCAGCTCGAGTTTATATACCCCTGAGTTGCCAGTGATCGCCACTCACACAATGACCACAATTACAAACAAACTAACTGTTACTCATTCAAAGACGACCCTCAGTTGACAAAGGTCTGGCGAATTACTTGGGTTGATTTACACAGACTAATTCAAGATTGAGCTTCCCAGGAGAAAGTGGAATAAACAACGCATTGATAGCTGTCTCCACAAAGGCGGGGCTTACTGAGGGATCGCGAGGATAAACACGCACCAGAGATTCTACAAGCGCGGTGGATTTGAATATTATGTAGAGTAATATGAATTAAAACGGATTTTTAGGAATGACAATGAGCTGCGCAGTACACAAACACCGCACAATTGGCAATACTGAGCTTTCAAGGTCGTCGGAGGGAAGAGAGCGCTCCCTGCACATAGCGAGAGGTTGTGGAACTAGGCCTAAGTGATATTAAATGTAATTTGCCGAATTAATAATGATGCGATTCATGAAGTTAAGGGACTATTATTGAATTTGAATTATTATAGATCGTTTATCAGTCTGAATAATGTCACGGGTGTCCCAAGGAGTTATTAGTTAGGTGGAAAATATGTCACGTAGGCCTAAGCTAGCGCCTTGGAGAGACGCGATCCCTGCGCGTCCGTCCACAGAAATAGTCACGTGGCCTAGTCACCTGTGTTGCACTATTGCAGTATAACAAGTAAGTCTTATTCGATCTCAGACAGGGTTAGATAGGGCAGTGGTAAAGTTAACAAGAGCTAACAGTGAGTTCATTTCAGGGTTTCCGTCAGAACCCACTTGACTGCGAGAAATTGACTGCGAGAGTGATGACTGCGAGAGATTGACTGCCGTTTGAGACTGCCGTTGATGATTGAGGGTGGTGATTGTCGCCATTTGACCGATCAGTGTAGGCCTGTTACTGTTTAGCGGGGTATCAAAGGATCTCTTGAGGGAATCTAGCCGTCTGGGAGCCCAGCTGAAGACGGGACGATCGTTGGGGTCATCAGCTCTCCTCTACCTCGGCTCACAATACCACATGTTTCAAGCAGCTTAGTGAAACCCTCTTGCTAACGGGAAGGTAAAGCTTCTCTCAACTGTACAAGGTCTGATTGGCTCACTCCCTTCCGCTTTATGGATGTACCGGGGGGTAAAGTGAAGCTAGCTGAGTGATACAGGGTCGCACACTGGGGCCAAGAGTCAGTGGAGTTTAGAGGTACACTTTCCACTGTGGAGAAAGGCTGATTTGGGCCTTCAACTGCGGGTGCCTGTTGGTTGTGCCTTAAACGACTACGGAGTGCAGGTGAAATCTGTGTGTGTGTTAGGTTAGGGAGCATGGTTCACGGGTATTGGACTCAGTAACGTCTTTATAATAGTGACAATATTTTTGTGTGTAGTTAATATTATTTTTTCAGTTACTAATGTATGCTGTGTGCATTTAAAATTTCTTTATAGTTTCAATCTCAGATATAACCTTTGTTCCCCAGAGTAGTGTTTAAGTTAGGTTAGGAGGTGTGCATCTGTTGGTGTAACATAATTATATTGAGTGCCCTTAAGGCCTATTCATTGTAGAGTATTTAATTTCTTATTTTTGAATACCATTTTCTCAGTGCTGGATATTATTTTGTTGAAAGCCCTTAAGGCCTGTTTCATGTGTGCAAGCAACATTTCTTAATACTCTAAATTTATTGTTGCCCGAGTTTCTAATAATTTCAATATCATGTATAACTTTTATTCCCCAGAGTAGTGTTTTAAGTTCAAGTTAAGAGGTGTGCATATTGGTGTACCATTGTTTGATTGTGTTTGTAGTGTTGGAGGGAATATAAGTGTAAATATTACAGTGTGTCTCATTCATCCCAGTCACAGACGCTATCCTTCCACGGGTCACGGACAATTCATTTTGTTTAGTAGATTTAAGTGTTCTTGTGCTGGTTCGGGATTTTTCTCAAAGGAGCGCTTCCACTGCCATTACCATCTATTAATCTTTAATAAACCCCAAGTCAAGTGAGAAAATAAAGCCCAGTAAATTCTGACCGGTTACACACACATATATATATATATATATATATATATATATATATATATATATATATATATATATATATATATATATATATATATATATATATATATATATATATATATATATATATATATACTGTATCTACTATTTCAGATTTCATATGGTATTATTTGAGTACCATTTTATGATAATTTCATTTTACAATGGAATACAAGCGGTATCATATAAAAACGAACAAACTCAACAAAGAGTTTTATTTCATTCTACAGAACATTACCCAATGCTAAGTGCCTAGTATTCTGTCCACCCACCTAGAGCTTTTATTACACCCTGCAAACACCTTGGAAGGGAATCAACTAGGTCATTGCATATGTTCGGCCTTCACCTGATTTCCCCCAACTCCTCTGTGGCTTTCCTCGTCACTGTTTCTCTTGTCTTCTCCATCTCCCACTCCTGAACCTGAGCCAGTCTAAAAAGTAATCTCTGGGTGGACAGCAAACCACCCCATGACTGCCCAGCTGGTGTGTATTGGTGACCTGTCTTCTCCAGGTAGATGGGTTGAGGCTCCGGGATGCCATAAGCTCTCACTGAGGGAAGCAACGAGGTCTCAAGAATATTGATATATTGATGACTATTCAGATTCCCTTCGATGGTAGTTAATTCACCTGGACCACTCAACCACAACCATTCATGAAGGAACACAGTTACCCAGCCACTTCTTGTCCTTTCTACGGTGTTGCTGCTTTCGAATCTTGTGTTTCTACGCCGCCAGCAATGGGGGGCGAAAGCAGACACAGATGAGAAACTTTTCTCTTCGGTGAATATTAATGTCCTCCAAAATTCAACCCAGCTTCTACATAATCCTGATCAAACCTCAGGCAGGATTGTTTGTGTGCATCTGTTAATATTTACTTGTGTGTGGAAATGAAGCATTTTAGACCAGCTTCCCTGAGCCACCGCCTTGTGGTTGTCGGGTGATAACGTAGCTCTGTTTCCCTTGTTAAGATCACAGCAGTCATTTTGGGGGTTCTTTCTGCTTCCTGTGTAAGTCGCTCGTCCTCCTCAGCTGTGGTGACACATGGCCGTCCAGGTCTGGGTCTGGTTTCCACATTACCTTCGGATTCATATCTCCCCACCCACCGACTAACCGTCTCCTTGGAAATGTCCTTAAGCCGGGCAATTTCCCTTATTCCTTTCCCTGCATTGTGATAGCCAATTATTTTGGCTCTCCTGGTTATGACCTCAGGACGATTGGCACATTAGGGTGTGTCATAGGAGGGAAGATCAGCTAAAACTAATGGCCCATCACTTTTTTGGTAGATTTTAGTGTATATAAACAGAAAATAATTTCAGTTTCAATATTTTGCAACCTTTTGCTAGGTAAATTTTAGCGTGAAATTTATCGAAAATCTAACGTACAGCTGCATTAGTGCATTACAATTAAATAGTGAACATTGCTTTCTGACTTCATTCTTTAACAACCCAACTAACAATATTTTTTTCTTTTTCAGATTCTGATGCATTTATAAGTTGATAATATTTGCGATGGCTGCTTGTGTCAGGACGAGGAACCATAAATCCAGCCATCTCAGTCACTATCTTGGGTCTGGGAGAGAGCTCCTGATGTCGGAGTTGCCTACATTGAGAGATGCTTTGAGATACGGTGTTTTAATCAGGCAAATCAGTGAAAAGAACCAAAGAACTTACACAAACAGAGACATTGCCAGTGATATGACCAAAGCTGTCTTGGCACAGTACACTCTGGCTAACGCTCAGTTCAAGCCTCCAGTCATAACAAGTCAGAAGAAGATTAGTGAGAGACTGCTAGCCAAGAGATATCTCTCTTGGGAGAGGAAAACTTGCAGTTAAGGACAGCTTTGCCAAGCAACTGGACCAGTTATTTGACATAATTACTTGCAAGTGCCCAATTGTTCTCTGTCCTGAGTTTGGATGCGATCGTGACTGTAAATCCGAGGCCCACATCTCCTGTATTTGCAAGCGTGAACTGAAGATTCCTGTGATCGAACTGGCATTTGTCAAAGCACAGAGAGAGAAGACTGGCAGTATAGGGGCTCTCATGATTTCTAGCCAAGATATTCCGGCGTCCAAGAGACAGGAGGCTGCCACAGAGACAGAAGAGGAGAAGAGTTGCCGAGGAAAAGAGACTTGAGAAGGCCCAGGGTGAGGTAAAAAAGGCCGATGATTGGAGTCAAGCTGATTCAGAGTTTAATGACTTCCCCATGGCTGATCCGAGTGCTGACCAGGAGAATGGTGACTTTGTCCCTAACCCAGAAAATAATGATCCCAAACCTTCCAGGCATAAGATTCGAAATAGAAAAGATATCCCGAGCATAGCTCTGGCCAGCATGCGACACCACACTGGTCTCAGAGAAACTGCAGAGATAGCAACAGCTGCCTGGATTGACGGTGGTTTGATAACACCTGATGATGTTCACCTGGTGATAGATCATAACAAAGTAAGGAGAGCTCAGGAGAAACTTGTCAGTAACCTAGAAGAGGAGTTTGATAAGGGGATAAAAGAAAATGGAATCAATTGTTTGTTCTTTGATGGGAGAAGGGATGACACTAAAGTGTTCTTGAAAGTTGGAGATTCTGACAAGTTGTTCCCTGCCATGGTGAAGGAGGAACACTACTCCTGCTGCAGTGAACCAGGAGGGAAGTATTTGTGGCATTTCACTCCAGAGAAAGATGACATCAGGAAACCAGCTGAGATAGTGGCAGATAACATTGTGAACTGGCTCAGAGAGAGGAACGTAGACCAGACCCTGCAGGCCAGGGGTGGGTCATACAGTGGATAGAGAGCGGAAGATTGGGAGGAAGCTGGTCTGGATTGTTTGTGACCTCCACACCAACGAGTTGCCACTCAGACATCTGATCCAGGAGCTGGATGGCAAGACTCTTACAAACAACAGATGGTCTGGTCTCTTGGCAAGATGCTGGACTCTGCCACTGAGTTAGAAATAAATCCGAGCTTTGAAAAAATCACAGTTGGCCCTCCACTCGTTGAGCTTGCACATACTGTCATTGACGACCTGAGTACTGACCAGTACTATGGTTACATGATTTGCAGTGCCATCAAAACTGGGGTCATGCCTGATAGACTTGCTTACCTGCAGATAGGTCCAGTCTCACATTCTAGGTGGCTCACAACGGCTCTCAAGTTCTGCAGAATTTGGGTCGCTCATCATAAACTGAAAGGGAACCAGCTTCACAACCTGAGACTTATTGTCCAATTCATCGTGAGTGTCTACTTGCCAAATTGGTTCAACACCAAGGTCAAGTCATCGTTCTCCGAAGGTCCGAGGCATGTTCTCTTCCAGCTTGAGCTCCTGAGGAGTCAGCCAATGAAGGTTGTTCAGATTGTGGAGCAGACTGTGAGGAGATCTTCCTGGTATGCTCATCCCGAGACAGTTCTCCAGACAATGCTCTGCAGTAAGGATGAGGAGGAGAGAAGAGTGGCAGTCAAAAAGATCTTGGATATGAGACTTATGAGAGGATCTGGGCATGACGAATCAGTTGGTGACGATTCCTTCAGGGTCAGGAAGACTCCTGAAGTCAATCTAGGTGCCAAGACCCTCACTGATCTCATAGATCTGGATAACATCCAGGCTGGCAGTGAGCCCCCTCTTACCTGCAGCCTCACCAATGTTCAAGTCAGAGCTTTTCCTGGACAACCCCATGCATGTCCCTGCCTGGCCCTCGCACACCCAGAGTATAGAGCGTTGTGTACAGCAAGTGAGCGAGGCCAGCAGTCACGTGTACAGCCAGGAGAGGAGGGAAGGCTACATCCGAGCTCAGGTGGTCAGCAGGGAGGTGATGAGTAGAAACAGAAGCAAGAAAGACATGTTCTCTATGGTGTGCAGCAACACCGGGTCGTAGTAGTAAAACCGGTTTTTGTATTTGATGATTTTGTTTTCTAAAGGAATATTAAATTTAATAAATGTGTCAAGATCATTCGTTTCACTATTCTGGATCATTTTCATCCTTATAAATTAACCTGATACATTTACTTTACTTTAAATAAGCTATTTAGTGGTGTTGGTAAAAGGGTGGGAATACTGAATTTTCATAAGATTTCAAGTTAAAATTTACCTAGCAAAAAATGAAAACTTTTCAAATCTGAAGATATCACATGATTCTGCACATAGAACTACATCATTAATACCATGGGCCGATTTTTCAAACTCAAAAAAAACAAATTCGCCTCCGTATGACACACCCTATTGGCACATGGTCTTTGTGGCTGCACATGACCTAGTGGTCTTCCACCCATAGCTAAAATTGTAAAAAGAATGTAAGTATTTACGGTAATGTTTTCAATTATTGTGTCTTTCTTGCTTAAACCATGAGAAGATGACACCATAAACTACACCAGCAACATGAACATCCCATGAAACATGATGTGATACCCTCATAGCAGTAGGAGTCATTGCCTTGTTCTATACTGTACATTCTTCCCCAACTGTCTCTGGCATCTATGCATTAATTCCATTCCTCGACATCAAATCATAACCCGCTCATTAGAATGTGCACTGGCGCCAACCCGCCAAATTCAGTTTTATTTGGGATACGCCTATTTTAACCCCTTTTCTATCAGCTGAGAATGGTTGAGTGAACTTTACAACACTAAAAATAAGGTTAAAAATCCTTCAAAGTAAAGTAACATTTCCAACCATCCACCCAAACTTCCCGAGAAAACCCAAGCCCCGAGAGAGTGAAGTGCATCAGAAAGTTCACTCGTCCTCCCTCTGCATCAACCAATCAGCGTGCGGCATTGGTCCGCCATCTTCGTGTGTTCTGTTGAGCTTTGCCTTCGGTTCTTCCGGGAAACCCTTCATACTTTTTCGTCTCTTGTGCCATTATTGCAGGCTTTTCGAGTGCTAAACAGTGCCAACAATGTCAGGAGAAGGCCGGGATCACGATGATAGTGTTGCCGGGCGAGCAGGCCATGGTGCTACTAGTGAAATGAGTGATACCCCGTCCCATGTACCCAGGTCATTATTATTGTTCTATGGCACAGACCCCCTCAGTGATAGCAATACCCATGTTGATGATCCTGTTATCCTTGATAACAGTGGCAGCATGCCTCATGTCTCTTGTAATAGTGCCAATGATGAAATTGATAATGATGGTGGTGAACTGAGTTAAAGTGGTGATGGTGAGGCGAGGGTAGCAGCTGGTGAGGCCGAGGGGGTGCATGACGTGACATAAAGACTAGTGACAGCGGGAAAGGAGGTTCAGGGGAAGGATAAAGGGAGGATTGAAGTGAATTTTAGGAGAGGAAAGATGCAGTGGCTTGAACACCGCTTGCGTGAAAGGGTAGGCAATGTGCCCAGATGGGTGGGTGGTGCTGCACCACACAGCCAGGACGAAGCAGGGGGGAGTAGGATCCGGCTGGCATAAGGGGGGTGCTTTCATGTTACAAGTAGTAGAAACTCCAACAACTTTCCCTGAATACGAATTCGCAACTTTTCGATTTACAACAGGTACCTACTTACTGCGAGGTGAACAGGGACCAAGGGGAGCTAGGAAGAGTGTCCAAACAACTTTCCGCCTGCCCGGGAATCGACCCCTTGACATCTCGCTTGCGAGGGGGAGCGGTACCGCTCTACCACCGGCGCCCCAGATGGGTGTTGGGCACGCACGTCACCCCATAGAAGAAAAGGGACGCAAGCGTGCCCACAATGTTGAGCAGTGGATTCAGATTGTTGCAAAAAAGCGAGGTAATATTGGCTTTGATTACGTTAGTTACTTGACCAAGGAAAGAGTAGAACCCAGGAAAGTTTGTTCACCAAAATATCTCGAGCACCAGTCTGTTCCAGTCTGTCTCTATTCAGGTGCATATCCTCGTCATATCCTCCAATTATGGAGATCACCATTACCTTACTCATATATTCACTTAATTTTCTCCTCCACCACACCTATCAAAACACATTTATCATGCTTTAAATTCCCCAGGTTTGTTATTACAGTATGATATTTGTCATCGACATATAGAAGATGTTGTTTTCCATTCATGACCATTATGTTCTTACCTACTGTACACCTCGTCGCTTGCATTGACATCCTAATTACCCCATCCATATATAGGTTAATGACAATGGTGTCAACAGATCCCTGCCTCAAACAGTCATTGCCTCACTTTCCTATAATGTTCACTGTCCTGAAACATGTATGACTTAGTCGTACAATTTCACAATCTCCCATACACCCATATCATCAACTATCATACACTATCCCCAGATCCACAAAGCATAGGTATAGCTCCTTTCCCTTCTCACATTTGCACTTTGCTTTTCAAGGCAAAATTGATCAACACCTTCCCTGCCACATTGAAAATAGCACTGGCCATTTATCTCCTCTGTCTCGTTAATTACAACGTTCAGTTATAATGAATGCTCCCTTCCACTCATCAGGCACTTGTCTGATAATCTATTACACCATATTACCCACTCAGTCACAACCTTATCACCATTCTTATTCAGCTGTATACCAATGTAATCAAGCTCTATACCCATGCAATGCAGCGCCAACAGTCTTCCCTTACTATATCTTTGTCATCATATCAACTACATTTTCACCAATATGTATACCACCTCTTCCCAGCGAAGACAACGTCATTTGCTATCCCCTGCAATATTTAGCAGTTCCTCACAATATTCTTTGCGTCTTTCTGCTATATCTTAATACAATATGTGTTCCGTTCTTGTCATTTATGTTAGCCTCCTTCACACAGCCATTTTTTACGTCATTCACGTGCTTCACCTTGGTTTCATGTTATCATTAAACCATAAGACACCTTTCCCCATCTTACAGTCTATTTCATTTTGCATTTCATCACCTTATTTTTATCCTGTCTCTGGCAACTATTCTCTTCTGTTTTCTAATTTCTTACTCTTCTGCCATTGCTCATAATTCTTTCTTTATACTGTGGCTTCGGCTCTTCATTCCACTAATCTGATCCCTTCTTCACCAAACCTACCCACTTCACACCACATAACCCCAGTGCCACCACTTACACTATCAGTGTAAAGGTTCCCAATCTGCCTCAACATCTTCAGTTTCAGTGCCATTCCTTTCCTGCAACCCATCTTTCGCATTCCCTTGGTAAGTCAGTTTTTCGCAGCTTTCTCATTTATTACAGATATACCTTATTTTTACATACAGCATATACCTCTAAGTCAGGGGTCACCAAACTTTTTTCACAGTGGGCCGGATAACTGAAAGAATGACGAGCGCGGGCCGCATAATATTTAAATTTAAATTGTATCACAACGTCTCGTGTTCCATACGTTTTATCAAGCAAATTCAAGTACCGTCGGAGGGCCTGATGAACTGACGTCGCGGGCCGTGGTTTGGTGGCCCCTGCTCTAAGTAATAAGTTAGCATTTACTTTATGATGACATCATAATGTTTTTAACAATACAACCACTAAACAATAGATGTTATACTTTTCTATGTATGGAGGCGGAGAAGGGTGTAAAGGGTTTGATATACTTTAGACTACACGTGTTAGGAACAATGGTTTCTTTTAAGCACGTAACATTACTCTGAATCCCTCCATTGGATTAGGTCTACTCCTCCTTGCTCCCCTTGTCGGCACACTCACTTTACGTTGTTATGTTATGGCTTCTCTGGGTATATGATGTGGCTAAGGCCCAGTGCCTCATTTTATATGTAATTAGATTGTGGTTTCTTACCATCTCTTATTGAAGCCTCTGGCAAAACAAGCACTCTATCCCATACCCCTTCTATGCATGGTGTCTCTACCGTGATCTGTTGTCAATCTTTACCACCTGCCCTTCATATACAGTATGTATTCCTTATCTTATAGCAACTCCTATCATTGGGGGAACACTGCAAGAGGCTCGAGCATCCTCAAAATCAGTCGTGCTACAGTAGTTCAAGTCTATCCATACAAGGTAGATTCAGTGTCATGGAAGACAAAAGACTTTTTTGTTCACCAAAACACCCTAAGCCAGTGTGTGCGAGTTCCATATAACATACACCTCTCAACTGAAAAATAATAACTGTATACTTACTTATGTGCTGATAAACAGTGTGCAAAAGACACCCCAGTATTCAGACAGACTGGCAGGCATGCAGATGGGTAGATCAGCAGAGACTGATGCACACAGACTGGAAGAGGATTAACAAAACACACAAAAAAACATACCCTGTACACTATAGTTCTAAGTATGTTCAACAAGTTTGTGGAGCACTGATGTTGGGGGTAAATTTCCTATATGCATGTTGGTATTCTTAGGTCACATTCGGCTTTACACAAAACCTTTATAAATTCGTATGCTGCATGGTCTAGACTGAACAAACGGAACGGGTATCGCATATACCAGGTCAGGCGACCAGTTCCGACTCGTACGGTGTCGCTTCGTGGGACTATGAGAATGATTTGTGTTCGAAGATTAATATTTCGGTCGCTGCCATGAAGCTTGCTCGAAACCCACCACATTATACTCACGCTTGCCTTTTTTTTTCATGTCTCTGGAAGTTGTGTCATGGATTGTTGTATGCATTACGATTGACATATGTTCTACTGAGCAATATATTTGTCTCCCATATTGTGATACATCCATTCAGTGGAATAACGATGGGATGGTGACACATGAACGACTGGTGACGAGTAAAAGAACATGTGAGACTTTGTGTGTTAGACACGTCGTCCTTTATATAATGTCGCTATTATGAACACATGACACCTGAACGTAAAGGTTCAGGTTTAATGTCAATTTTCTCACGTGTTCAGTTTGCATCCTATTCCAGCAATGTGGCTTGACACCAGGCCAACCCGCACAATCCCCGTCGAAGGTCTTAACATAAGAACATAAGAATGGAGGAAACTGCAGCGGGCCTATTGGCCCATACTGTGCAGCCCCATTTACACCCAACCCCTATTGCTCATATAAACATCCAACTTATGTTTGAAGCTATCCAGCGTATTCGAGTTAATGATGATATTTGGTATCTCGTTCCATTCATCCACTACTCTGTTTCCAAACCAGTGTTTATCTATTTCGGGCCTAAATCTAAATTTGTCTAATTTAAAACCATTGTTACGAGTTCGCTTCTGCTTGGATAGTTTGAGTATCTTTGTAATGTCCCCTTTGTTTAGCCCTGACTTCCATTTATACACCTCTATCATGTCGCCCCTCGCTCTACGTCTCTCGAGGGAGTGCAAATTAAGATGCCTTAACCTGTCTCTGTACTCAAGGTTGCTAATGTCCGGGATTAGTCTTGTCATTGTCCTCTGGATTCTTTCCAAGGATTCTATATCCATTCTGTAATACGATGACCAGAACTGAACTGCGTAATCCATGTGAGGTCTCACGAGCGCAAGATATAGTCTTAAGATGACCTCGCTAGTCTTGCAACTAAAACTCCCAAGTACTTTATTAGCCTTGTTACGAGCAAAAACACATTGTTAATTGGCTTAAGAGTCCTACTTATCATTACTCCTAAATCTCTCTTGCAGTTGGATTTCACAATGGCATCGTTGTTCATCTGGTAACTAGTTTCCCTGTTTACATCTCTTATACTGAGTACTTTACATTTGTCCACATTGAATTTCATCTGCCATTTTTCAGACCATTCGAAAAATTTGTTTAGATCTTCCTGTAGTTTTGCGGAGTCCTCGTCAGATTTAATTACACGTCCTATTTTAGTGTCATCAGCAAATGTACTTATGTTGCTGTCTATGCCGATATCTATGTCGTTTATGTATATAATAAATATTAATGGTCCAAGTACTGAGCCTTGGGGAACTCCACTAGTGACGTTGCTCCAATGGGATTCAGTGCCGTTAATGCTCACTCGCTGTTTCCTGTCCTGTAACCTGTCTTTCCCTGCTCCAACCCATCGCCCCTTGGCCATACCCATCTCCCACCCTCCAGCACCTCTACAAACAGCATATATATATATGCAGTACTAGAGAAAGAAAGTTTAAAATAAAGAAACAATGCATTTCACTTTAGACTATGTATTTAAATAAGAAGTGCAGCTTAAAGTAGGTTAATTTTAACTGTACACAGAGTTGTATATAAAAGTTCCTTTCCTCCCTTGTCCACGACATTAAATTTAATGTTCTTATGTCAGAGAGGGCACAGATAAATATATGTATACAGATAAATAGAGAGAGGGGGAGAAGGACTAGGTGAGAGGGATAAAGAGAGGGAGAAAGGGAGAAGGCGTAGGGGAGGGGATAAAGAGAATGGGAGAGGGAGAAGGATAAAGAGAAAGGTAGAAAGAGAAGGAGAAAGGGAGACGGGGGGAGGGGTGCTTTGAAAAATCGTTGCCAAGGCAAACAGAATTCCCAGTTCATTTTACAGCTGGTAGGGCGCAGAGACCTATTTGCTTTTTCAGTTATTTATGGAATCGTTACTGTGAAATGTATTATAAAGTTATGCAGAATGTATATATTCTTATTCATTAGTTGATGAAATATTTATACAGTGGATTGCAAAATGTAACAGCCTCTGGTAGCGCTATTCAATGCCCACCGGACGTGAGTGGTTCTATAATCTCTAGGGAACAGATGCACTGTACAGTATAGTGCAAAGCAGGTCACTCCATCTCTGCCAGTGATACTTTCTACTGTTCCTTACTAGTTACTTTAACAGTAAAGTATCCAAGCTTTTGTTTATATTCATATGGGAGATATTTAAGACCTAGAATTATTTAATTTATTCTTTTCAGTACAGAATCAGGGGATTCGTATCCATTCTAAAATATGATCTTTATCAAGGTAGAGCCTAACAAGAGCAAGACATAGTTTTAATATGACCTGTGTTCTTTTATTACACCCAAAACCTTATCTCCTTTATTTCCAACATTAATTCAGTGTTTCATATCGATGTATTCCATGTTTTATTATATCGTACTCTTGACAATACAAAAACATTATTACAAATTGTTCACAATTGCCGGTTGTAAATACCAAAGAAAAGGCTTGATCAACACAAATTTGAATTTTATTTGTGATTTGGGTACTGGTAGCGTGGGTGATTCATATATAAAGTTTCTCTCATAGGCAGTTGGTTCAAAAGGAAGACTATACAGTCTAGTAGTACAGTGTAGTAGGTAGTAGGAAACTACCGAACGGGGAGGTACTAACCCCTGGGAAGATATTGGAAGCATAATGTGTTGTCTAATGGTAGACCCTGCTGCCCTATGGCATCACAAAAATTATGACCACGTCCCAGGTTGCTCATCTGACTTTCTGCCTCATTTAGACACAATTGAAGGGTCTCAATTGTTTCTCTCACCATTGACAACACAACATACATATATTGTTTCTCACTCTTGATTTTTTTTTATTTATGGTTCTTTATTTTTATTATTATTATTATTATTATTGTTATTATTATTATTATTATTATTATTATCATCATAAGATCGTAAGTTCGAATCCTGGTGGGGTGAGGTGTTGATTATATGTAGAAGTCCGGGTTCTTTATTGGGGTTATGAAATATATATGGATCCTCGTGCTTCGAAGCAGGATTTGTTAAACGTTACTCTGATCACCTAAGCGGCACGGGTAGTCCCTATTAGAGATTCACGGCACCATAAGCTCGTTGAACAGGCTTTGTGTGAGATATAACAGAGTCTCGGACTGCTTTTAGTGTCTTGGTGGCCCAGAGGTAGCATTTCCCGGTTAGTCATAAGATCGTGGGTTCGAATCCTGGCGGGGTGAGGTGTTGAATATATATATATATATATATATATATATATATATATATATATATATATATATATATATATATTGTTACGAGTTGGGGATTTAGAATATAGTTAAAAGTCTACCCAGATCCCAACAGGCAACAACAATAAAAAAACTAAACAAACAAAGACAATCTGACTATAAAAGGGTAGACAAAGGATGCGAGTTTTTGTTGTGTATAATAAAATACCATAAATTCCTTAACAAAATATTCAGCTTTCTATAATTTACCCTTAACCATACTTAACCTAAACATTAACAGTATATACATATTTATACAACATACAATAATTTGAAGCAAGGTGGAGGTGGGGGCAATATAAGATTACAAATACTTAAGTGCGGAGCTGAGATGGCTGACGAGTAAGGCTGAGTATTGTAGAAGACGGTAGGTAGTCACTGTGCCGTAGGTTTCCAGGATAGGTGATCCTGTGGTCACTTCCCAGAGTGAACTGAACTCTCATCGAACTGGAGCTGACGAGGAAGACTTTGAGGAGGTGACGCAACAACCAGGATATGGAGAAGGGAAACCCCGGAGTGATAACTAAGAGTAGTCATACTCGGGTTTCGTCCCTGGAAGGCGTTGCTCGTGGTGCTGGGTAGGTAGATCAGGACAATAGATGGCGTGGTTCGTAGTGCTGGGTAGGTAGATCATGACAATTGGTGGCGTGGTTCGTAACACAATATATATATATATATATATATATATATATATATATATATATATATATATATATATATATATATATATATATATATATATATATATATATATATATATATATATATATATATATATATATATATATATATATATATATATATATATATATATATATATATATATATATATATATATATATATATATATGTTAGCGGGAGGGCGAAGAGAAGACGGGAATGCTGCATTTAGCACGCTGAAGGGGTAAGATGCAGTTTCTTAGAACAATTTTTTAGGGGGGGTCGTATGCATGTTTTTCTCAGCACATGAGGACAGTGCTGTATTTTTTTAGGGGGGTCGATTGTGTGATTCAGAAATTTCAGTGTAATTTCAAACGCCGCGCAATTGGCGATACTGAGTTTTCAAGGTCGTCTGAGGGAAGAGAGCGCTCCCCGCACATAGCGAGAGGTTGTGGATCTAGGCCTATATGATATTGAATGCAATTTGCCGAATTAATAATGATGCGATTCATGAAGTTAAGGGACTATTATTGAATTTGGAATTATTATAGATCATTTATCAGTCTGAATAATGTTACGGGTGTCCCAAGGAGTTATTAGTTAGGCGGAAAATATGTCACGTAGGCCTAAGCTAGCGCCTTGGAGAGACGCGACGCTGGCTGGTCCTTAGTCACGTGGAAGCATTCGGTCCAGCAAGACGTCCCTGCGCGTCCGTCACAGAAATAGTTACGTGGCCTAGTCACCTGTGCTGCACTATTGCAGTATTACAAGTAAGTCTCATTCGATCTCAGACAGGGTTTAGATAGGGCAGTGATAAAGTTAACAAGAGCTAACAGTGAGTTCATTTCAGGGTTTCCGTCAGAACCCAATTGACTGCGAGAAATTGACTGCTAGAGATTGACTGCCGTTTGAGACTGCCGTTGATGATTGAGGCTTGGCAAGTGTCGCCATTGGAACGATCAGTGTAGTCTTGTCACTGGTTAGCGGGGTAGCAAAGGATCACTGTGAATGAGTGCTTCCGACAACTAAAACGACACGGGACCAGCATCGGCATTGGGTGATCAGTTCTTACCACGTGGGTGCCCACCACCACGTGCCCTCGGTCAGCTAGAAGTATTACCTACTGGCCATGGTCACCTGCGGGCGTTCTCTCTTCCCGCCCATGGACGCACTGAGAGTACACTGAGGCTATCTGAGTAAATTAATTGTCACACTGAGACCAGGAGTCTAGGGGATACCTAGAGAAACATTTTATCTCCCTTATTACGGGTGTATGTTGAGTTGGGTGGAGCATGGTTCGCAGATAGTGGTGGACCCAGTAACATCTCAATAATAGTGACAATATTTTTGTGTGTAGTTAGTACTATTTTTCAGTTACTAATAATATCTTGACGTGTGTAGTAATAGTTCCTAAATGATTTTGATAGTATTGTTTGTTTAATGTTTGTGTCACTAAGTGGAACCAGAGTGATACTGCGATTTAATTCCTTTAAATCATCAAATTTTTCTTTATAATTCCGATCTCAGGTATAACCTTTGTTCCCCAGAGTAGTGTTTAAGTTAGGTTAGGAATTGTGCATCTGTTGGGGTGATATAATTTTGTTGAAAGCCCTTAAGGCCTGTTTCATGTGTGCAAGCAACATTTCTTAATACTTTAAATTTATTGTTGCCTGAGTTTCTAATAATTTCAATATCATGTATAACTTTTATTCCCCAGAGTAGTGTTTTAAGTTCAAGTTAAGAGGTGCGCATATTGGTGTACCATTATTTGATTGTGTTTGTAGTGTTGGAGGGAATATAAGTGTCTAAATTTTACAGTGTGTCTCATTCACGGACAAGTCATTTTGTTTAGTAGATTTAAGTGTTTTTGTGCTGGTTCGGGATTTTTCTCAAAGGGGTGCTTCCACTGCAATTACCATCTAACAATCTTTAATAAACCCCAAGTCAAGTGAGAAATTAAAGTCCAGTAAATTCCGACCGGTTATATATATATATATATATATATATATATATATATATATATATATATATATATATATATATATATATATATATAAATATAAATATATATACAGTAAATATATATAAATATATATATATATATATATATATATATATATATATATATATATATATATAAATATATATATATATATATATAATATATATATATATATATATATATATATATATATATATATATATATATATATATATATATATATATATATATATATATATATATATATATATATATATA
>NW_024718813.1:0-41838 GCF_018991925.1 Homarus americanus
ATCCCTCGTATTCCTAGAAGCACTGTTTGGTCTTGGGTATATATTTATCGATCAAATGGGTCATTTTACTAGTTATGATATTCAGCGTAGTGTCTGCGCTCTTGTACCTTAATAAGTCAGGCCAGTTGATACCCCACATCCCATTGTAATTTCCCTTGTAAAATTTGCACCTTGGCCAGGCCTTATCTTGAACTAAAACAGTTAAATCTGAATGACAACACTGTATGGTGACTGGTGCCAACTGGAGCAAGGTGTTCGGTTGGCCACCATACCCCCCTCGTTTGTTATGATGAGGTCAAGTGGCTTGGTGTTTGCTCCTCTCTTAAGTGTGTCGGGTCTCTAACATGTTGGAACAGTAAATTATCTCAGTTTCTACAAAAAGAGTAGCAGGGTTATTCAAGTCATTCGGGTGGACTCGTTTCTCCAGTCGATGTCGCCATAGTTAAAGCCCCCATGATAAGGAGGTGGCTAGGGTTGAGCATCGCCGCGCTGTTTATTAAGGTTCTTAAGTTCCTTTGCTTTAGTGGGCCACAGTTTGGGGATCTGTTGATACACCCGACGATAAGTAAGTCCACTCCTATAATTTAATTTTACACCACTTGGACTCTTCAAAAAATTCTCTCCTGTACCCTCGCCTGGCTGGCTCTAAGGTCTTGCCTAGCATAGATAACCACACCTCTTGCAAGTTTCTTGAGAAAGGTTCGTAAATGAGTCATATCCAGCAATACTGAACTCACATTCCTCTGGGTCGATTCTCCTGTTCTTGTACAACAGTTCTACAACACCTACAATATCTGGTTGGTGTACTCTTAGTAGTGTTTCAAACTCCTCTCTCTTATCGAGGAACGTGTTAGTAGTGTACATGACATTCAAGCCAGAATTTGTTCTCGGTAGCGTCTCTGTTCTTAGTAATAAATTCGCTCCCCCACATTCTCAGAAGCTGCAGCATTTGCTAAGTACACTGTATTTTGCAGGGTGTGGTTAGAAATGTCATTGTTTACACGGCGCGCCCCTCCTGTCCGGTAGGCTGAGCTGGTGCCGCCTCCGGGTGGGGTTGAGGTGGGTGGAGGGTGCACTGCTGCCCCTGGCCTGTGTCGGCACACTTGTTTCCACTACCCTCCTGAGTATAGCCCATGTACACCTGTCGTTCCTCCTCGACTCCTCCCTCTGCTTCAAGTCCTGCAGGAGCTGTGCTGTTCCTCTGCCATGCGGTCTGGGTGAATGAATACATCCCGAAATGCTCGCTCCTTGCTAATTTTTTGCCTGCCGAATAACCTGCCATTTCTCCTCCTCACTCACTAGTGTGATATCCTGAGGGCGAGGCTGCCCCTGCTTTTGTCCCAGCCTCCTCACATCCTGAGGGTTGATGGAATCTTCAGAACCTCTGTGCAAATATTTTGAAACAGCACCTTATCGTGTGTTTCCTTACTCACATTCCCTCCGCCTGGCTCTCTGGGACTACAAAAACTATTACATTGTTCTTGTGCTGGAGACGTTCCTGTTTCCTCTCTCCAACAGTAGGTCCGTTAATTTTCATTTCTTCACACACTTCTTCAAAGTCCTGCATACTCTCCGCCCTCCGTGGCCCTCCTAATACGTCAGCATAACCTCTTAGCAATCACCTCTTTCCCAACTTGCTCCAGTTTGTCAACCAGCAGGGCTCCAGAAGAGCCTTTATATTAGTTTTATGATTTTCAAGTCACGATAAAATGCATCAGGAGTGTCGTGAAAGAACATCGTCTAATGTAAAGGCCTGGGAGTTGTACCTCTCTAGTCCGGCATTCTGTGGTCCCGGAAACTCTCGTGGTCTGGAACGATTTTAGTTTGTCCAATAGGTAGATAGGCAGCTTTTTTTTTTTTACTTCTCTGAATTATTATTTATTATTACAGGAGTATTAAATTTTTGCCCCTCAGGCCCCAATGTGGGTCAGTGACCTATACCCGGGTGCAGTGGCGTGGCAAGTGTGTGCCACTGAGCGCCCTCAGGTTGCCCCAGCTACAAAATACATATTGCACAGTGACTCACTCTTATATATATATATATATATATATATATATATATATATATATATATATATATATATATATATATATATTAAATAGTTTGCCTTACTGTTGTCAGACAAAAGCCACCCCGATCAAAGTAGGGGGTTTTGTCTGTACCCAAGTGAGGATAGTGTCTTAGTATAAAATCGCAATGCTGTGAAACAAAATCTTAATATTTAATCTCAGTACCGCAGCAAAAGTCACATCAATATTTTTTAACCAATACTTTAATATTTCTTACCTTATAGTATTATGTCTTCCAACGAAGTAAATAACTGGATCGAAAACACAAGAGAACTTAAAAGTCGTCTAGCCTCCCCTAGTCTTGTCACGATGGAGACTTGTGCAGAACTGAAGTGAATTGCTTGTAACTGGTGGATTGGTCGGCTGTACATGAACTGATATGACCCGAGACTGCATGGTTTTGCAGCTACTGGAGACGTTAATTCTTCCCTTTGTATCGGCGGCAAGTTAATCCTCGTCGTGTCTGACCTAACACCTGACCCACACCACATGAGCTCACTGGCGTACTTGTTTGAAGTTGTTTCCTTAATCCTCAACAGGTTACAGGTTGTGTGTGTGGCGGGGGGGCGGGCGCATAGCAAGGGTGTAGCTCATGACGTGGCCGTGATGATGTGGGTCAGGTGTTAGGTCAGACACGACAAGGATTAACTTGCCGCCGATACAAAGGGATGGATTAACGTCTCCAGTAGCTGCAGATATGGGTGATGAGCAGACCCAAATGTGCCGCCCCCCAAAAGTGCCGCCCGGGGCGGACCGCCCCCCCTAGCGCTAGTGCCCGGTGGGCCAAATAAAAAAAAAAAAAAAAAAGCCGCGGGAAATTAAGGTTTGTTTACATCCGGCAGTTCGGCTGCTCTCTCTCTCTGCTTGTCTATACAGAGTACAACATTTAACCCTTCAATATATATGAGCAGTAAATAAGTGTTGCTTTCATATTCTTATGTAGAGTAATGACGATAAATTTTCACATGTGCGCACTTACGAGCAGTCTCACTTTTTTTTTTACCATTAATGGTTAGCTACTTATATTGTTCCATTTATTAACATTAAATAACATTACAGGTACTTCAAGCAACCATATTCATTTTTTACATTAATTTTACTACAGCTAAACTCAGGGTCTTATTTTCTTCAGTTTTATGTGTAGAACCAATCAGTCACTGGTTTCGTAAGCTTTAACATAAACAATGCCGACAGCCGTCTCATCTCCTCTAATATTCCACGTATTATTAATAATTTGTATTGTTAATTTTGCACACACGTACATTAATTCAATAAAAACAAATTCAGAAACATTAATTAAAATATATATGAAGAGTAAATAAGTGTTTCTTTCATATTCTTATGTAAAGTAATGACGATATTGTAGTGGAATTTTCCCCTACAAACGCTGTTTGTCGCTGCCTAGCCGACCCCACCAATTCCCCAGTGTATGCCTCGTGGTCTAGGTCAACCAGCGCCGCCATACACCACGGAGCGGGGGTCAACTGCTAAGCCACGCCTACCCCCGCTATTTAAGACCTGACCTCGTGGTGATCTCTCTCGCTACCTACAGCCGCAGCCAGCAACACCTCCTCCTCCTCCGCCGCAGCCTGGCGGCCTTCGCTCCTCCTCCGCCTGCCTGGCGAGCATGGCGACCCACAAGCTGTCCTTCTCTGAGCGTCCTCACCAACCAGCTCTCTCTACATCACGCTTGTAACCATGCTGCATCCCCAGCACCAAGCTGCACTGTACATCCAATACAACATGTATATAGAGAGCACATTGTGAGTTTCCTTTCTCCAACCCATCCTGAGTGTGAACCCAACAACCCCATACCCCACAATATGTTTTCACGTGTGCGCACTTTACATATGCGATCTCTTTTTTCCTTTACCATTATCGTTAGCTACTTCTATTGTTCCATTTATTAACATTAAATAACATTACTTAAAACAACCATATTAATTTTACTACAGCTACAACCAAGGTCTTATTTTCTTCAGTTTTATATGTAGAACCAGTCAGTCACTGGTTTTGTAATCAACTTAAACAATGTTGTGTCATTTCCTTGTGTGTTTTAATATTCTACGTATTATTAATGAATTGTATTGCTCATTTTCCACACATAAACATTAATTCGATAAAAAAGACATTCAGTAATAAACAATAATGAATCTCTTGTACATAAGAGAAATGACGCTGTTTACACGATTATGCACGTCGTCTGCACGTTGGCTGGCCGTTCAAACCCGTCGAAATTCAAGTTTCCGCCGTCAAAATTTTTATTTATTTAATTTTTTGTGTGTTTCAATAAAATACATTAAGAATTAAAAACTCGCGAAAATTGAGAAGCTGTGATAAAGGCCAACCAGGGAGTGTAGTACTGTGCCTTCAGTTAAATCAGTTCATAGTTGTCATCAGTGAATGCAGAAGAGACTATAATAACAAAAGTGAATACATATTGGCAATCGAGCTGGTAAGGACAACTGCCAGCCTATTCGTGTCATAGGTGCCACAAGGAGCTTTAAATTTTATTTTGTTTGTGTGCTTGCTCAAGGACTGAATCTGTGTTTATAATACACCACTCACAGGGAGATACAGTGTACACAGTGATAGTTCATAGTGTCATCAGTGACGCTGAAGTTGTAAATAACAAAGTGAGGCCTCACTAGCAACAGCTGGAAAGGCACCGTGCCAGCTGAAACAGAATCGTCATAGGTGCAGAGACTTTAAATTTTATTTTATGTTGATTGTGTGCTTGCTCAGAGACTGAAACTGTGCCTACAATACACCATTCACAGGGAGATACAGGGTACGCAGTCGCAGACGACAACTCCATAGGCAACAGAGAGTAGCTAAGTACTTTTTCTCTCTTTATTTTCTTTGAAATAGGTGTAGGTTTATACAGTCTCACCCCACAACAACAACAACCATGAGTTTGGTATGTGATTACTGCAGGGAGACGTCGGTTATGGAGGATGCAGGCTAACTAATGCAACGTCTAGGAAGTTACTAACTGCCGTAAAGCTTGATGGCTGTTGCTGGTATTGCCCTGGCTGCATAGTCAAAGGTGAATGAAGCGATTGCAATCCATAAGGGAACGAGTTCTCTAGGGACGAAAATAGATGAAGCAGGAGCCCTGCTGGTTGACAAACTGGAGCAAGTTGAAAGAGATCCTTTACAGACTGAGGAAGTAGCTAATAGAATGGAGGTGGTTGCCAGAAGGCTATGCGGACGTATTAGGAGGGCCACGGGTGGGGGCGGAAAAAGGTGAATCCAGTACAGGTTCTACAGCAGATTGGGACTCTGAAAAATTATTAGAAGAAATGAAATTACTTGGACCCTACTGTTGGGGAGAGAACACAGGAACGGCTCCAGCGCCCAGGAACAATGTAATGGTTTTTTGGGTCCCAGAGAGTGAGCAGAGGAACTGTGAGTGAAACACACGACAAGGTGCTGTTTCAAATATTTGCACAGAGGTTCTGAATTCCAGCAACCCCTCCAGGATGTGAGGGAGACTGGGACAAAAAGCAGGGGTAAGCCTGCACCCCCTCAGGATCTGATAGGGTGAGGAAAAAATGTAGCCAGAGTTATCCGGCAGGCTAAGCTTAGCAAGGGAAGCGTAGAGGCATTTCGAGATGTATTTATTCACCCAGACCGCGGTAATGCAGAGGAACAGCACAAAGCTCCTGCTGGACGGAGCAGAGGAGGTCGAGAGCAGGGACAGAGTGCATGGGTTATGCAGGGAGGTGGTGAAATAGAGTCATGCCGACACAGGGGCCAAGGGGGCAGCAGTGCACCTCCCTGCCCCCCACCCGGGGAGGCACCAGCTCAGCCTGGGACGGGAGGCAGGCGCGTGCGTGAAATTTTTTAACCACACTACAAATACAGTGTTATAGCAAATGCTGCAGCTTCTGAGAATGTGGGTGGAGCGGGTTTATTACTAGAGCAGAACGTTACCGAGAACAAATTCTGGCAGATGTCATGTACACTAATACCGGCGTTCCTGGATAAGAGGAGGAGTTTGAAAACACTACTAAGTACACCAACCAGATATTATAGGAGTTGTAGAACTGTTGTACAGAACAGGAGGAAGCCAGAATGTGAGTTCAGTATTGCTGGATATGACTCATTACGAACCTAACTCAGAATCCTGCAGGAGGGGGTGTGATTGCCTCTACGCTTTAAACTAGGGCCCCCAGAGCCAGCCAGCGGTACAGGGAGAATGTCTTTGAAGAAGAAGTCAAGTGGTGTAAATTAAATTAAGGAGGGGGGACTTACTTATGCGTGTGGGTGTATCTACAGATCCCCGAACTTGGCCCACTAATCAAGGAACTTAGAACCTTAATAAACAATCTTGACGTGCTCAGCTTATACCTCACTATCATAGGGGACTTTTAACTATGGCGACATCAGCTGGAGAAGTCAACCCCAGGCCAGGCTTGAATAATCCTGCTACTCTTTGTAAAACTCTCGAGATAGTACATTTCCAACATGTAGAGACCCGACACATTACAGAGACAAACACCCAAGCACTTGACCTCATCAACGAGGAGGTATGGTGGCCAAACTGGGTGCTCAGTCACCATACAGTGATAGCTCATTCAGATTTAACTGTTACCTAGTTCAAGGAATAAAAGCCAGGCCAAGTGCAAATAATACAAAATTACAATGGGATGAGGAAGAGATGAAATTTATCAACTGGCCTAACAACAAGGTACAAACGCAGACACTCGCTGAATCATCTTAACTAGTAAAATGACCCATTTGATCGATAAATATAGACCAAACCCAATTAACTACGAATACGAGGGATCCCTACACATGAACCACGGCAGTCCGCGACAAAATTAAGAAAAGCAGAAATTCCACTTTGGGTCAAACGACAAGACAGGAGGATGTGTCTGAAACCCAGAAACAGAAAAAGATAGAGTGTGGAGGGCTGAAAAGGAGTTCAAGGCTGGTTGCAGTCAGTGACCAAGGCGTTTTACCGCTATGCAAGATCGAAATTAAGCCTTGGTAGGAGTATCAGACCTGAAACGAAGATGGATTCACGCTAGATTCTGACCAGAAATAAAGCTGAGGCATTAGTTGCTTCTTTCCTCCGTGTTCACAAGAGTTCTTAACTAACCTTCCTGCGTTTGAGGACGAACAGTTCGACATGGCGTTCACAGAAGGGTATTAAAATAAACTTCCATCCCAGGCTAAAAAGGTCGCAGAGTCTGGACCTGACATAATGAATTCTGCTCTAGAGTGCTAGAACTGTTCGGCTTACGAAACTGAAGATTCTGTTTGAAAATGCCTGGATGAACAAGCTGATTTGATGTGGAAAATGAAAAACTATGTGAGTCTATCTTCAAGAGGAGCGATGGGCACTCCTGAACAACTATAGACCGATTGAGCCTGACCAGCATAATATGTAGAAATTATGAGGTATTATCGAATACATGCGTGGAACATCTACAAGTAACCTTGTAAAGGTGCCAACACGGTTTTATGCGACTCTTGCCTGACTAGTGCTTTCGTTATTGGATATTTGGATTACATGATACAGAACGGGGTGTGTATGTTTACCTAGATTGCCAAGGCCGACGGTGTACCTACGAAGAATACAATCAAGCGGAAGAATGCGAATTGATGTCTGGCGTGGATGAAGACTTTCTGCCAGCCGCCAAGCAATGTGGTGGTGATTAATAATACGAAATCGTCATCTGCCTCTTAAGTGATTGCCGCCAGGGTATTATTAGATTGTTTGTTTTGTTTGTTTCATAATGATATGCTGACGTTGTGCACTCCTCCATACCTGAAATGTTTGCCGATGACTGAGATTATTTTCCGGAAGCAGAACAAGCGGACTGGCGAAATTAAGAGGACCTGCTGTGACTCCAGGGAATAATTAGAAGGAATGGCTGCTGAGGTTAATGTCACGAGGTGTAAAGCCTGGAAATGAACCTGTGATAGGGAAGCATTACCATATGTCCCCAGGATGAAGAAATACTAGTTGAACTGTGTGAAAGGACCTGAGTGTGTAATGAACAGTTCTCGGGCCATTGTGAGAAGAAGGTAAATCGAGCAATAAATTATTGGTCTTATAAGAAGGTCGTTCAGATATCTGGCGGTCAGTCAGTGACGATCTTCAGGAAGAGATGTATCTGGGTACTGTCACCCATCTGGTCCTGAGATATACTAGGGACTACACAAGTTGGTTGAAAATGTTTCAAAGGAGGGCCTGGCTTTGGTGCCTGCACTTCGGCATCTCAGCTACCCTGCGGATTGGAGCGCCTGAACTTGCCTGGCTTATACAGACAGACAGGGGGACTGGTTGAGGGTTTGCACTATAAACTCTCAGGGCACTACTCAGTTGGTGTCTTACTTGGGCTGATTCAGGGTCTGGCTCAAGATTGAGCCAGTCCAGCTCGTGAGGCAAGCACTCGGGTGAGGGTTCAAACTGCAGACAATCACCAGAAAGTGACGGCACCGAGAGTGTGAGGCTCCAGGGCTTGACTAACACTGGAATGGTTCAGGTACATTCAGGAGCTTGGTCTGTACCAATGTTTGCCAACCAGGCGTGACAGGGAACGTGACCGATCGCCGGACTATGGGCGACTTAACGGTGAACAAGGAATCGTGCGATCATGGCCGACTGGCACAAATAAGTCAGTGGCGAGAGGATAAAAGAAATAAGCAAAATATATCTTCAAAGAGACCATGACGCAGAAAGTGGTGCTAATTGGCTCAGGCATAAGCACAAGAATCACTATATCGGAAAGACAATTTCCATGTTTTGACAATTTCCATGATTAAGGCACCGGTCAGATGAGTTTTCCAGACTAGAGGTACAAGCCTGTACATTGTTCCTGCGCTGGAGCCGTTCACAGGTGATTTCCTCCTCTCCCCACTAACAGTGGGTCCGTTAATTTTCATTTCTTCGACACACTTTTTCAAAGATCCCGATCTGCTGTAGGACCTGTGCTGATTCTGCATTACTCTCCCTTGTGTGGCACCTCCTAGCCGTCACTTGCTCCTCTTAGCAACCACCTCCATTTCTGTCTTCTGCCCTCCAGTCTTATAGGATCTCTTTCCCAACTTGCTCCAGTTTGTCAACCAACAGGGCTCCTCTCGCTATATTTTTCGTCCCTGAGGCTGCGTTACATATGGATTGCAATCGCTTCCATTCACCTTGACTATTCTCCAGCCAGAGCAATTACCAGCAACAACCATCACTTTACACAGCAGATTAGTAACTTCTAAACGTTGCATTAGTTAGGCCTGTATCCTCCCTTATCCGACGTCTCCCTGCAATAATCACATAATAAACTCTATAGATTTGTTGTTGTTGTGGGGTGCAGGCAATATTTATAAATCTACACCTATTTAAAAAAACAAAAGCGTACACTGTATCTCCTAATGGTGGTGTATTAGCTGAGCTGGTTTCAGTCCTTGAGATAGCACACAATCAACACCATTAAAAGTCTCTCTGTGGCACCTGGCTTTGACCGGAACTTCCCTGGCGATGCCTTTCCGGCACTGACGCTCACTAAGTTATTTACAACACAGCGATGCTGATGACCCACTATGAACTATCGCTGTGTACACTATCTCCTGTGGTGGTGTATAACCTGAATTCAGTCATGAAACAACACTAACAAAATAAAATTAAAGTCTCTTGGCAGCTTTATGAAGCACGTATAGGCTGGCAGTTATACCAGCTCGATTATATCTCATTCACTTTAAGTTATTATAGTCTATGCCATTCATGACAACTATAATTAGATTTAACAGAAACTGTTTTTCTACTCCTAATTTGGCCTTTTATATCGTAATGATACTAACTAAAAAAATAAAATAAAATAAAATAAAAGTTTTGTCATGTGGCAACCAATAGGCATCACCATCTAAACGTACATCTAAAAGCTGGACCCACAACAACCAGTGATCATTTACCCATAATAGCAACTTTATCCACATCCCCGATACAAGTTCCATCAATCCCAAGATTTTCACTTAATAGAGCAAATTGGGAAAAATTTAAATTGAATCTCAGCAAAAACGAACCAACACTCCTACACAACAAAGACACAACTGAGATTGGCAAATCGCTGGACACATGGTACAATGAAGTAACAACAGCAATGAAAAACAACATCCCAAAAACAACACACCGTACATTACCACATGCACAATTAACATATGAAGAGAAAATTATCCAAACTAAATTTACCAATCTTTATGAATACACAAAAACACACAGGTGGAGCAATGACAACAGAATATTATACAGGAATCTAAAAGAAGAACTGAAAGACATAAGCAAGAACAAACACAATGAAAAATGGAACAAACTGATCCAGGATACACAAGCAGATTAAAGAAATCCAAAAGCATTCTGGAAAAAAATAAAAAACCTAATGGGAACTAATTCAGAAGAAACTAGCTACATAAAGGACAAAAACGGTAGAAAGGCAACAGAACCACACGATAAAGAACCAATATTTAAAGAATTCTGGAAAGACATATTCAGAATCAACGACGAAGATAATAGAAGCTTTTGCCAAGAAACAGAACAGGCAACTAGAACATATTTGAGCCAGTACACAGAGAAATGGAAACCCACCGTAAAAATTAACCTCAATTCATTAAACATCAACAACCCAATAATTGCTCCTCTAACTCAAAATGATATTGTAAAAACAATAGCAAGCTTCAAGAATAAAGCACCTGGCATAAGCCAAATTAATAAAATCGTACTACAAAACATTCCTCAGTCTATGATCGAACAGCTCAAAAATATATACAATGCCTCACTTGCAACTGGCTTTTTCCCTACCAAATTTAAATTAGCCAAAATCAGACTCATCCCGAAAGCAGGAAAGAACCATACTCAAGCAGAAAACTACAGACCTATCTCATTACTGGAAACACCCGGTAAAATATTGGAAAAAATAATTAACCACAGACTCAGAAATTTTCGAGACCAAGAAAACAAATATAACCCGAGACAGCACGGCTTTCGAAAAAACCGAGGAACCAATACAGCAATAGCACTAATATACGAATCAATTGCAAATGCTGCAAGTAACAAAGAACAATGCAATATAATTCTAAGAGATGTTTCAAAAGCATTTGATAAAGTCTGGCATGAAGGACTGAAGTTAAAAATAATCAAATTGGACATGCCTACCAATATCGCAACACTACTATGCAATTTCTTAGATAACAGAAAGGGCAAATTAATCATCGACAACCATCGAGGACAAACCTTCAACCTTTATAGCGGAGTTCCCCAAGGCAGTAATATATCACCGACGTTATACACTGTATACACGGCAGATATGCCGCAACCACGGCAATCAGAATATATAGCATACGCAGATGATGTAACACAGATAATCAGGTACCCGGGAAAATCCAAACAAATGATGGCCATTAGAACAAGCAGAGAAATAGAGTTAATAAATAACTATGAACGAAAATGGAAGATAAAAACCAATGTCCAAAAACTCAAAATAATTCACATCGCAAAAACGAACCCATGCCCTATTATTATCAACAACCAACAAATACCATATGTTGCCAAGGGAAAAACATTAGGACTCAAGATATCCAGAAGTGGAATAATCCCTCGCATCAATGAAAGAATAGCTATGGCAAGATCACAACTTACAAAGCTCAGAAGATTCCGCCAATTGGACACCAACACGCAATTGCACCTATACAAAGCACTGATCAGACCACACTTAGAATACCCTCCGATACCTCTGAACATAATCGCAAGAACTAATCAACTCAAATTTCAAGCAGTGCAAAATATAGCCCTCAGAAGAGCAGCAAAACACCAACCACCATACACACAAACAGCACAAGACATACACACAGAACACGGCATAGACCCACTCAACACCAGAATACACACCCAAGCAAATGCAATATGGGAAAAAATCCAGCAAGAACAGGATCCCATACTAAACCAACTAATTGAGGAAAACAACAACACATCACACAGATGGTGGCCTAGAAGCAGGAAAAATGATAATGAAGAACCAGAGCCTCTATATACACAATAATAATAAAATAACAATAAAAAATAACAACAAATAAGAACCAAAAGATGGGCACAACTCTCCAGTCACACAAGGACCTGGAGGGACCCCACAAATAAACAAATGACCTAAATAGTTCACAAAAAAAAAAAAAGATGGGGATCATCCCTCCAGTGCCACAAGGACCTGAAGGGACCCACCCCTAAGATAATATGTCCCAAGGACAACTTAGAATAACTTAGCTTAGCTTGGCTGAGACCAGCCTTCCCTAACCCCATGAACCACTAAGGCAGCACAGTTACGGAAGACAAAAAAACCCGTCTCCGCAAGGTGGATAGCCCACCTGCTGTTAACCTTCTCCTCTACTTCCCACTTCTGAACTTTACCTTGTACTATACCCTTATTCCACTCTCAGAGCCACTGTTCTCTCTGTATAACCAACCAACCGGGAGGACATTCTACACTCAGCTACTGGACCAGCAACATCTCTCACAGCTCCTCACCTAGTCACTCCTAAGCACTGCGCTGTACAAACAATATATATACAGAAAGCGCATTGTGAGTTTCTGTCCTACCTCATTCCTGAGTGGCTACATCTACATGTACGTACGTTTGTGTGTCCATACAACTAAAGAGAATTGACAACTGGCCACATGCAGTACGCTACACGTAAAATAGTCTTGATCACAATGTCAGCACAGCTCTCAGACCTTCTCCGCGAGACGTAAACAACAAATGCTACACTATGACTAAACAAATCTAATAATATTGAAAAAATAATATCTCGGTTATCCTTAATTTCCGGCGGAAATATCATGAGGAAAAATTTCTTAGAATTGTCTAAAGATTACGTAATACGTATCAATAACAGCGAAAGAAAGACCAATGTAATATTATAACTTCACCAAACGTAAAGTAAGCAGAATCAAATAAATATTAATAACCTGCTTCTATTGTGTTTTATGATATCTGAAGGTCTTTACTATGGATGAATCAAGCCCTGAAGTTAGTTCTATCTCAACAAACATACAAGGGTAATTATTGACGGCCGACTCGCCGGTGATTTAGCATAGTAAACGATTATAAAAATGCCGCATTTTCACTTTCATAGAGGACACTCGTAGTTTGTGCAAATGACACTGTCAAGTTGGAGTACACTGGACACGTACTTACCACACTTTAACCCCTCAACTATGAATTTCTTTTTCGTTAAATTTCTTGTAAACTTACCAATAAATCAGAGGAGCTCTTATGAACCCTTACAATAAGATAGGCAAAGAACAGTGGGGTATTCACTACTGATAAGGCACTAATATGACGTTAATCGTTATCTTTTTACTTTACTTTTACTTTATCCTCTTCACCACTGATCGGCTCGTTAGCCGCTGGGCGATCGGTCACGTCTCTCATTACTTTTCCTTTTCTTTTATCCTCTTCACCAATTGATCGGCTCGTTAGCCGCTTGGGCGATCGGTCACGGCTCTGTTACTCACTGTTGGCAAGTACTGACTGTACTGGGCATGCACTGTAACGACCACGGTCGTACACGTCAGTTAACGCCAAAATCAAATGATTCATATTACGCTCAATAGCCCACAAAACATGTACCTCTGCTTTTATTTTGAGTCCTCCATCTGAGGAGTCCGTTTTCTCGTCACTTCAAGACGCCTCAGTCCTCCGTTATCCCATTTTCTCTGACTTACTGAAACCAACCTCTCTATATAATGTATTTGAATGTGAGAGAGAACACCTTTGTTTTGAGTCAACTTAGATATGTCTGTTTACAGTTGGAACATTCAAGATCCATTGTGAGTGGTGTTGAACGCTTCAACTGTCCTTATTGTTAGTAAGACGTGTCAAGTAGGCGAGTGTTGAGTTTGCCAGTTAGAGTGGCGTATTTTAGGTCGTCCGTGGGGATATCCATGGGTTTCTGATCGCTACTGAAGTTATATTGTTTTGTTGCCCCGACATCAGAGAATCTGATGTTCATAGTTTAGTTAGTGTCAGTTGTCTATTTAAGAAAGTCATTCATCTTCTGAACAGTTCCTGTCAAACTCAAAATTCTCCCAGATTTAACGGCCGTTTGACCGGGGATGTGGTTTGCGGTCAGGCCAATAGAGTTGCGAACGCATATATAACTTCAATTCACCTCTTTACTGACAAACTCAACCTCTGATTAAATCATAAATATAGATGTAGAAAATTAGCCGGATCTGTGACACTGACGGTCACAGCTAGGTGTCCAACGACTACTGTGAATAGAGGGTCTATTGTTAGTGAAATTTATCTTTCTAGTAGGAATATGCCCTCAGGCCCGTATATATGCAGGCGCGCGAGGGGAAATCACTCCTTCTGTGAGTTCTTCTCCACGTCTCCAGGTATGTTCACGTGTGTTCCACGCCGCGATATTAACTCAGTTTAACTTAGTCATTTTTTGTGAATATCAGTGTTCATGTTTTAACATAGTACCTTCAGTGCCAAGTGAGTCAAGTAAAGTAGAGGGCTAGCTATCGTCTGAGCCGGTGCCAGACGTATGTTTTGTATAGTGAAGTTAAATATTCACTCCTTCTGTGATTTCTTCTCCACGTCTCCAGACGCGGATGTGTTAGCAACTCTCCTGAGGGTCGATAGCTACCTATGGGCAAGATGGTTCTTGAAGACTGTCTCTAAGGGCGCATTTAGAATCCCAGGACACGATTCCCCCGGGAAGCGCCCTCTCACTCTGAGTGCACCTAGCGAGCGAGCCTTCAGCTTGGCGGTCGCTGTAAACAACTGTGCCCGCTGACTCCACCTGGAGATTGTACTTCATCTATTGCATGTAGCAGTGTCAGCCCATGTTTGGAGGGATAACTAGCAGAAATATAGTATCCCGGGTTAAGTATTGAACCCCTGAATGAGAGTTCAAGGTACCAGGTTGTTCCTTGCAAACTAACAGGAGGTATTGTATGTTACTATAATTGTGGAGTTAGTCCAATGTGTTATGTATTCATCTGTAGTAATCATGAACGAATAACCTGAGAGTATCATGCTCTAATCAAGAAGTGAAGAGGTAATTTGTTACTTGTTAAAGTAAGACCTGAGGGTCCAGTGATGGCTTGTGAATAATAGTTACGGAATCTCATGTATCAAGGTAATGATATCCCAATTGTCTAATAAAGTAATGAGTATTTTGGAGGTGTTGAATGCGGTAATAAGCTCTTGAAGTGTTTGATGATTTAATAAGTTAATTGCGGTTCTGTTTAGCCTGAGTGAATCTAAGATGCATCTTCTCCACTCACTGTGTTAATAAATATTGAATTAGTAATCTGAGTATCACCACTCTGCTCCTTCTAAACATTGGTTCCCAGAAAATAATACTTACTCACGTGCCTAGACATCTACCACACTACCCAACAACTTTCCATGAGTTAGGTTATATAATGAAAAGTCTGGGTGGTGGCAGCTACCCTTTGTAAGTATAAAAAGTGTTGTACAAAGAATAACATGGTTCCCCAGACTAACCCATGTATAAGAATAGACATATAACAAAGTAAACTTCAGAAAGGTAAGAACATTGAAACTGAGAATATATATATATGAAAGGAAATGAAAAGAAAGAACATTGACTTGGAAAACATAAGCAGAGCAGCATAAGAGTTACTTATATAAGAATATAAGGTATATAGAGATAAAGAACATATAAGAATAGCTGGATGGTAAATTATTGAAAAGAGAAAACTCGGCCCGTTACAAATGGTGCCAGCTAGTGGGATTATTTTCATTTGAGAACCAATTTGAAGGAATGAGGTGTGATACTTGGTGAATTTGTCTTCTCAGAATACAGTATACAGTAATGTATAAGTTTTGTCATCAGTAAGGAGTACAAATAATTGTGTGATTTAAAGTACAAACTTTTGTGTCAAGTACAATACTGTAGTGGTAACTGCAAAGTTTTGAAAGTTAAGTAAGAACTAACAATTGATTTAGTTTCACCACTTTTTTTTTGTGAAAGAAAGTTATAATTTTTCTGTGTCACAGAGTTAGGTAATGCACCAAAATTTTTTTTGAAATAAGCTACCTAACTCATCTTTGTGAGTTTTATTGTGTGAAATTTCAGGAAAGTGGTAATTGCACATTTGTGTAACTTTTTTTTTGTGACCAGTGTATTAATCTTTGGATATTTACAGACATTGAGTGGGCAGTATACTGTACATCTGCCATGTTCAGAGTGTGATGAACTGAGTTCATCTCTTGAGTGTCACCAGAAATGTCATGTGTACAAAGGTTATGTAATCCAATGTTTTATTTTTAGCTGTGACATTTATTGGAAGTATTGTGATTTCAATTGAAAGTGTTCAGATTCTCACTTGAAGTATTCTTCTAACTTTTGAAATTTTTATATAACCCAAGTGAGTGTTATATAACTTTTATATGTGTATGTTATGTTATTATTTTTTTTTCTTTTGCTAGTGAACTGAATTGTGAAATAACTAAAAAGTTTTAGTTCTCAGTTGGAGTCAATTTGTTACCATTGAACTTATTGAGATAACACAAGTTTGGTGTTAAATTTTTCAGTGTTGTATTTTTCAACTTGTTTTTTTTACGGAGAATTTTATTATATACTGCCTTACCATTTCTTACAGTGGAGACTGACATGCATTGTTGGTAAAGAGGTTATATGTATTTGAGAACTAATTCCGGTGTATTTTCAGCCATAGTATTGATTGGGTTGAGGACTCTGTGGTGAAATGGACATCTAAGACATAAAATCTCTGAAAATGGATTGCTGGAAGCACCCTCTGTACATGTAAGGACCACCAATTGTGAGTAAAGCACAGAGTAAATTGTGTAGTGTTAACACAGTGTCAAGATAATTGAAAAAGTCAGTGAATTCTTGTGAGTACAGAAAATCCGCTTTGTGTTTATCATTCGTGAAATCTACAGAGTTATATTTTTCTTGAGACATTCTCGTCACGTATCTTCAAGCATTTTATTTTGAGCATTGCTATGAGTACTTTGTGAATTGAAGCTTTGTATTGTCCTCTTTAAAGATACTTAATGTTCTGAGTGAATCACCGATGATATTGCTGGTTACTTATTTTTGGTGAATATCCAGTTAAGAAGCCTCCTATTCAGTTAGGTGTTAAGGTTTACCACATTTTTTTTTCCCTTTCTCCTCGTGGTGTGCGGCGGCTTAAGAATACGCCCGTGTGATTTACCAGTTTCTGTTGTAGGGGTTTGGTGCTAATTGGGGGGAGGGTACTTTACGATTTGCAAAGGTATAGTTCAAGGCAGGATGGCTGAGGCTAGGGGTAGTCAGGAACCAGGTACCAGTGAACCTCCCATAGGACCCAACCAAGTATTGCAAACCTTTCAGGCCCTACTAGAACAAGTCATGTCAGGCCTGCCAACCCCCACAGTCAGTGAGAATAATTCCCACCTCCCGAGTCTTGGTCCGCCCTTATCTACCCTTTCCTCTGAAAACCCATCGCCAGGGCGGGACGTGGACCCCTTTGTATATGATATCTTTGCTGGCGGCCGATCTGCTAGCCACCCTAGGGTCCACGGTGTTTCATCCCCTAGATCTAAATATCATAGGGGCTCGCCTTTGTTGGGTCCTAAAGATGTTCCGCGGTTGACCTTGGACGAGTTAGTAGGGTTGGAAGCTCAAGAAACTATAACCGAGTTTTGTCGTCGAGTAGAGTATGTGGCCGAAGACCCTCAAGATAGATGGGAGGTAGCTACTAGTAGAATGGATAAGCGGGTTTCCACCATGATCAAAACCGAGGTTGGTCAATTAGATGAAGTGGGTTGGGATAGTGTAAAACGGGCTCTAAGAAACTTGTTTGTGAGTCACATAACATTTGAGGATGCCTGGTCGGAGTTCACCCAGCTGAAATATGATTTGGGCGATAATCCCCGCTGGTTTTTGGGAGAACTCAAGGCCAAGTTTGCCGCCCTGGAAGGTCGGTTTGGGAGACTGCCAGGGCGGGATAAGACCATAAAAGATAAGTTGTTCGAAACCTTGCCATTGCAATTGCAAGCCGAGATGAGGGGATATATGGCTGACTCTTGTCCAATAGAGAGTTTTGTGAATGTGTTGGACCGGCAGAGAAGTATGTACCTGGGATCTCGACCCCTGACTTCTTCCCCCTCTATAAGGAAACTACATCAAGGGGCTAGGCCTCTAGAACCGGTGCCTGAGCCAGTCATAAGTGACAGGGGGTACCGTAAGCGAGAGCATGCCGGGAGGAAAGTACATGCACCTCGAGAAGTACATATACCGCGAGAACGAGTTCTGCATGGAACACCCCGCCCAACGGTGATGGCACGTCGACGTGGACCATACTGTGGGTACTGTTGAACGTCTGAGCACGTTCCCGAAACTTGTCCCTTGAAACCACCGAGGGATGCCTGTTGGGACTGTCTGAGAGTTGGGTGTCGGAGGTTCCATCAGAACTGTCCCGGACGCCAAGCTCGTGCAGCTCCTTCTCGTAAGTGACGAGAAGAGGTTCCTTCCAGTGTGTCACCCTTCATACACCTGCCGGTGGGAGGACATAATTGTGTTGCTTTAATTGATACCGGTAGTGAAGTAACGTTAATTTCTCAAAGTTTTGTCGACACCCTAGGGGTAGGACCCATCAGGCCTTGTAAACACAAGTATAAAGCCGTCACCGGAGATGAACTGCATGTAAAAGGCACCGTCGTTGTAATGTTAAATGTAACCCCTCACCAGATAATCCGCCATCAGGCGCTGATCGTGGATGACCATTATACTAATGCTGAGATGTTGCTGGGAGCCGACATTCTGGGGAGGTTTAGAGTAGAATGGGAACAGAGGAAGCAAGTTTTCATCTGGGCAGGCCATGCCTATAGGTGTGGGGAGTTCCCCGTAAAAGAAAACGCCAAGGGAGTCAAACCTATTGGCCGATTACTCTCCAAACCCACCCTGACCGATTCTCCTGGGTTCACACACCTTCACACTAGTAAGAAAACCATCTTGCCTAGCCATAGCTCCCAGGTTAGAGCCATTAAAGTTAAAGCGGAAGAAGGTCAGATTTTACGTCTCCGGTTTACCCATCGTAATTTCAAACAACATCCCGAAATATGCGTGAACGTTAATTCAGATTCATGTATATATGTTCCTTTTAGTAACGTAACCTCGAAAGCTGTTTGTTTGCGTACTGGTACAATACTTGGGGAGTATGAGATCCTCCCGGAGCGAGAAATTTCTTACTTAGATACTGCAGGGACCAATCTAGGGAACATTCCACAGGTATATGAGGAATTATGTAAAGTCAGTCAAGCAAATGAAATCTCCTTATGTGCACCCCATTACATGGCGATCCAGATTGAACAGAAGAATAGGCCCCGTACCTTGAAGGTCATTCCAGTAGATGATAATCATGTTGCCCCCACTCCCTGTATGATATGTAATGGCATTCCAACATCTTCAATCAGTAACGTAAGGCATATTCAGGGGATTTCGAACAGCATGATACCACATTGTGATGAAGTAAATACGGGAAACACTAAACACGAGAAGTTGAAAGAGCTAATTAGAAATCAACCTTGGCCGCATTTGACTAGAGAAATGCGCAAGAGGTTGGAAAGCCTGATCTTGGATCACACTGCTTTGTTTGTGTTAGGACCTCGAGAAATAGGTACTATTGCGGGGCGTCCCGCGAACATCCAACTAGCCAACGATAACCCCGTTAGAGGACCTCAGTATCGACACCCTGAAAAGGCTAAGGACATCATAAAGGCATGATCACCGACATGCACGACAGGCATATCATCGAACCATCAACCGCTGTTTGGTTGTCTCCCATTGTGTTAGTCACTAAACCTAATGGTTCCAAACGTATGTGTTTAGATTTCAGAGCGGTAAACCAACATTTGAAAGTAGATATACAGCCCCTTCCCAGGTTAGATGAATTGGTAGAGAAAGCTGCCGGAAATAAGTATTATGCTACTTTAGACTTGAAGGACGCCTATTATCAAGTAGTACTCAATGAACAAAGTAGAGACCTAACTACATTTAGCAACGGCTATAACTTATGGAGATTTACACGTTTACCGTTTGGGCTTCTCCATTCACTGTGTTAATAAATATTGAATTAGTAATCTGAGTATCACCACTCTGCTCCTTCTAAACATTGGTTCCCAGAAAATAATACTTACTCACGTGCCTAGAAATCTACCACACTACCCAACAACTTTCCATGAGTTAGGTTATATAATGAAAAGTCTGGGTGGTGGCAGCTACCCTTTGTAAGTATAACAAGTGTTGTACAAAGAATAACATGGTTCCCCAGACTAACCCATGTATAAGAATAGACATATAACAAAGTAAACTTCAGAAAGGTAAGAACATTGAAACTGAGAATATATATATATGAAAGGAAATGAAAAGAAAGAACATTGACTTGGAAAACATAAGCAGAGAAGCATACGAGTTACTTATATAAGAATATAAAGTATATAGAGATAAAGAACATATAAGAATAGCTGGATGGTAAATTTTTGAAAAGAGTAAACTCGGCCCGTTACACTAGCACTCAGGATGGAAGGAAACTCTAATGTGGTTTTCTTGTATAATATATAAGTTATATGAAGACAGTCTGGTGCTGGAGATGCCGTGTGGTGGGGAGCTGCTCAGTAGAAGACGTTCGGTGAGTAGCTTGTTGAAGGAGGTTGATGTGCAGGAGCTTCGTTAGAGAAGATGTTGCCTGTTGCTGGCCTCCTGGTTGAATGAATGTTAACAGCGTGGAGCTTGCTGGAGGAGATGTTGCTTGTTCAGAAAAATGGGTAGAATGAGAGTTGGTTGGTGAGGAAGCTCAGAGAAGGACATGCTCGCTGGCGGGAGCAAGGACCGCCAGGCAGGCGGAGGAGAGGCGAGGGTCGCCAGGCAGCGGCAGAGGAGGAGGTGTTGCTTGTTCAAGAAGATTGGTCAGACTGAATCTCAAGGGAGAGACAGAGCTTATATACACCCAGCAGCGGCTATGAGTCATGGTGGGAAAACCCGAGAAGTAGCCGGTGACTAGTTCCGTTGCTAAGATACGGCGGGCATTGGAATGCGGATACGCTTGGTTGCTAGGGAAGACGGTAACAGGTGGTGGCGTGGCTACGCAGTTAGGCAGTTGTAGGGGAGACGTCCACTACAATACTCCCCCTCCCCTCCAGGCGGTGTAGGAGACTTGTTGTTTGTAGAGTTGCTTAGCACATGTGAGGAAGACCGGGCGGTGCATGCCTCATATGAGACAACGGCGATGGCGTGATGAGCCGATCGCTGAAATACAACTGTCTAGATACACACTATCTGTGGGAGAAGGCAGAAAAAGGGTGTGTGGAGGCGATGAATGTTGTGCTTCCCTCACGACAGGTACAGGGTAGTCAGATGCGCCTGCTGGGGTGTGTGGGCCTGGGTCAGGAGCAGGGGCTGTGTCAGCAGAAGCGGATAAGGGCTCGTGACAGCAGCTAGGTCCACGACAGCAGCAGGGTGCAGGACATTAGCAGGGAGTACCTGAGGGAGAAAAGAGGGGGTGTGGAGGCGATGGATGTTGTGTGCTTCCCTCACGGCAGGTACTGCTGGGCCGGGGTCGGCGTCTGAGGCAGGACGGGTGTGCTGGGGTCGTCAGAATGTGGTGCATGGGGCAGGAAGAGGAGCCGGTGTCTGCTTGAAGACTGGGAGCGTGATCAGTGTCTCCTCCATCCTGTGTGAGTGCTTATCTCCGGGAGTCACCATTGTAGGGGTATCGAGATATTAATGTTGTCTAGCACTCAGGATGGAAGGAAACTCTAATGTGGTTTTCTTGTATAATATATATGTAATATGATAGACAGTCTGGTGCTGGAGGTGCCGTGTGGTGAGGAGCTGGTCAATAGAGACGTTCGGTGAGTAGCTTGGTGAAGGAGGTAGATGTGCAGGAGCTCCGTTAGAGAAGATGTTGCCTGTTGCTGGCCTCCTGATTGAATGAATGCTGGACAGCTAGGAGCTTGCTGGAGGAGATGTTGCTTGTTCAGGAAAATGGGCAGAATGAAAGTTGGTTGGTGAGGAAGCTCAGGGAAGGACAGCTGGTGGGTCGCCATGCTCGCCGGCGGGAGCGAGGACCGCCAGGCAGGCGAGGAGATGCGAGGGGCAGCGACGGAGGAGGAGGTGTTGCTTGTTCAGGAAGAATGGTCAGAATGAATCTCAATGGAGAGACAGAGCTTATATACCCCGCAGCAGCCGCCATGAGTCATGGTGGGAAAACCCGAGAAGTAGCCGGTGAATAGTTCCGTTGCTAAGATACGCCGGGCATTGGAATGCGGATACGCTTGGTTGCTAGGGAAGACGGTAACAGGTGGTGGCGTGGCTACGCAGTTAGGCAGTTGTAGGGGAGACGTCCACTACAATACTCCCCCTCCCCTCCAGGCGGTGTAGGAGACTTGTTGTTTGTAGAGTTGCTTAGCACATGTGAGGAAGACCGGGCGGTGCATGCCTCATGTGAGACAACGGCGATGGCGTGATGAGCCGATCGCTGAAATACAACTGTCTAGATACACACTATCTGTGGGAGAAGGGAGAAAAAGGGTGTGTGGAGGCGATGATTGGTGTGCTTCCCTCACGACAGGTACAGGGTCGTCAGATGCGCCTGCTGGGGTGTGTGTGGGCCTGGGTCAGGAGCAGGGGCTGTGTCAGCAGAAGCGGATTAGGGCTCGTGACAGCAGCTGGGTCCACGACAGCAGCAGGGTGCAGGACATTAGCAGGGAGTACCTGAGGGAGAAAAGAGGGGTGTGTGTGGGTCTGGATTCAGGAACAGAAGCCGCATCAGGGGTTGCTGCTGGGCCGGGGTCGGCGTCTGAGGCAGGACGGGTGTGCTGGGGTCGTCATAATGTGGTGCGTGGGGCAGGAAGAGGAGCCGGTGTCTGCTTGAAGACTGGGAGCGTGATCAGTGTCTCCTCCATCCTGTGTGAGTGCTAATCTCCGGGGGTCACCATTGTAGGGGTATCGTTATATTAATGTTGTCTAGCACTCAGGATGGAAGGAAACTCTAATGTGGTTTTCTTGTATAATATATATGTAATATGATAGACAGTCTGGTGCTGGAGGTGCCGTGTGGTGAGGAGCTGGTCAATAGAGACGTTCGGTGAGTAGCTTGGTGAAGGAGGTAGATGTGCAGGAGCTCCGTTAGAGAAGATGTTGCCTGTTGCTGGCCTCCTGATTGAATGAATGCTGGACAGCTAGGAGCTTGCTGGAGGAGATGTTGCTTGTTCAGGAAAATGGGCAGAATGAAAGTTGGTTGGTGAGGAAGCTCAGGGAAGGACAGCTGGTGGGTCGCCGGCGGGAGCGAGGACCACCAGGCAGGCGAGGAGATGCGAGGGGCAGCCAGGCAGCGACGGAGGAGGAGGTGTTGCTTGTTCAGGAAGAATGGTCAGAATGAATCTCAATGGAGAGACAGAGCTTATATACCCCGCAGCAGCCGCCATGAATCATGGTGGGAAAACCCGAGAAGTAGCCGGTGAATAGTTTCGTTGCTAAGATACGGCGGGCATTGGAATGCGGATACGCTTGGTTGCTAGGGAAGACGGTAACAGGTGGTGGCGTGGCTACACAGTTAGGCAGTTGTAGGGGAGACGTCCACTACAGTAGTTTAGTTAGAGTCAGTTGTCTATTTAAGAAAGTCATTAATTTCCTGAATTATTCTGTCAACCGGTATAATCTCCAAGATCTAACGTCTCCCTGTGAATAGGTCCTTGTTCGCCTCAGGCCTGAGCTCGCAGAATTGATGTTATCAACGTGTATATTCCACCCTTTCCTGGCAAGCTCAACCTCTGATTAGATTATATGAATAGACATAGGAAATTACCCTGATCAGGAACACCGGAGTTCATAATTAAGTATACGGTGATCCAAAATGGTAGAGAAGGTATGTTGTTGGTAAGATCGACCTTTCTGGCATGACTATGGAGGCTCAAGCTGCCCCGCCGGTGCACGTATATACCTCTACACGAGGGAGAATCACGCATTCGTGACTCTTCCTCAACGTCTCTCCAGGTATGTTCACGTGTGTTCCCCGCCGCCTAGTAATTCAGTTTAACTTAGTCAATTTTGTGAATATCAGTGTTCATGTGTTAACATAGTGACTTCTGTGCCAATTAAGTCGAGTAACGTAGAGATTTAGATATCGGCTGGACCGTTGCCAGACGTATGTTTTGTATAGTTGAAGTTAATTATTGACACATTCGTGACTCTTCCTCAACGTATCTCCAGGCCAGTGTGTTGAGCTGAATACTCATCGGCTACCGTGGGTCGGTAGCCGAGTTGGACGATGCCGTTAATTCGTCAGGATTAAACTGGGAAATCCTTTTCCTGCAACTTAGGCGACAGCTCCCTTGGCGTGTGTCGGTCTACAACCGACCCCCTGACAGCGATCTTCATTTGTTATGGAGACACTTGGGATATATACCCTGAGGCACTCCTCACAGTTACACGGGCCTAAGTATTATTGTATCTTGATTGAGGGATTAACTAACAGATGGAAATCCCAGGTTAAGCAGTGAAACCATAAATGTTGATATTACCAGGAAATATGTTATGTGAGTTGAGTACATGAACTGAAGGAAAAGTATCATGTTCATTGTCATGATCGTGATGACGGCTAACCTGAAAACCTTAAGGATTCATATTACGCTCAAACGTCCACAAAACCTTCCGAGTCCCCCAGTGGAAACGTCCCCCGTTTTCTCTGTTTCCCCGTCTTTGTTTAGTGGGAACTTTGAATATAATCCACGGATTTAGTAGCAGACGCTGTATGTTGGGACCTGTTGCCATCCAACCCTTTGTAATCAATTTGATTTTGCTTTTGATAGCTGAGTCAGAGCATTGTTAGTGAAGATAATAGTAGGGAATGAAACTGAGTTCATAGTCTCAATTTCAACGTCAGAGTGTACAGTGAATTAATTCATCGGAATAGAAGTAGGTGGACTCCCTGGTCTGTTTTGAGTGAGGGCCCCGCGGGCATTTCTATCGTTAGTGAGTGCCCGTCCCTTCATCCATACAGGTATGCCATTCCACTCTGTGTTGTAATTCGCCCTTCTTTAAGTGATTTGACCCAATTAATAGTTGATTGTGCAAGTGTTACAGTAACGTAGTTGATATGCTCTGAGTGAAGTCATATTTACGTCTTTAACGTCCCCTGAAACGTGATGTTGTTGTCACCGTTAGTGAGTACCCGTCCCTTCATCCATACAGATCCCATGGTGATTCTTGAATCGCTCTACCATCCAACAACGGCCTCGGATGTATTAGATGTCCAGCCGGGATCATATATGAGAAGATGGCACCGATGCGGCCTGATTAATGTGCCCCATGGCTTCGTTGGGCCAGACCCCAGACCCCCCATGTGTCTGGCTACCCCACAATAACAACAGCCCCAGTGCTCTACCCTGGGTTACTCCTTGGAAGTATATGTCCACAGAGAGTGTTGTAACATGTATGTTAGAGATAATTAGTTGGAAATAATTATCCCATGTTGGGTAGTGGACCCCTGCATATACTAGTGTCATTGTTTACGTATATGTTGAATAATCTACAATGAGTGCCATGTAATGTACCACCAGTAATGTTGTGAGTAAGAGTAAAGAAGAAGGTATTGAGTTTGCACTAAGCCCAGGAGGTGAGTCTGGAAATTATATGATTAATACAATATCTTTCCCCCATTGATTGCATATTAATAAATTTGTTTTTAGAGTACTTTAGGTGTATTCATTTCCCCCACAGTATTTTACCTTTATTTCCATCCAAGTGACCTGATACCAAAATTACCATACTCACGTGCCTAGACCCTCGACCATGCTACCCAACAATAGGTGACGGAACTGAGTAAGAGTACAAACTAGAGAAGTAAGTAAGATGAGGGTGGTGTAGAAAAGGAGAGGGAACCGGCCCCCTCACATTGGTGGCAAGACCAAGAATCTGCCCCCTCACATTGGTGGCAAGACCAAGAATCCGCCCCCTCACATTGGTGGCAGCCCAAGAATCGGCCCCCTCACATTGGTGGCAAGACCAAGAATCCGCCCCCTCACATTGGTGGCAAGACCAAGAATCCGCCCCCTCACATTGGTGGCAAGACCAAGAATCCGCCCCCTCACATTGGTGGCAGCCCAAGAATCGGCCCCCTCACATTGGTGGCAAGACCAAGAATCCGCCCCCTCACATTGGTGGCAGCCCAAGAATCCGCCCCCTCACATTGGTGGCAAGACCAAGAATCCGCCCCCTCACATTGGTGGCAAGACCAAGAAACCGCCCCCTCACATCATGACGATAGAACGTGAGGTTATAATTTGATTTGGGATAATGTCAAGTGTGTCATATTATCCACTTGCAGTAACAATGAAATAATATATTGATTGTTAAATGTTGTAACCAAGAATTGAAGATGTAATTTGTTACTTGTAAAAGTAAGACCTGAGGGTCCAGTGATATCTTGTGTATAATTACTGAATCTCATTTGTCAGAGGAATAATACAACAATTGTCTAATGAAGTAATAAATATTTGGAGGTGTTTAATGAGGTAATAAGTTCTTGAAGTGTTTGATGACGTAATAAGTTAATTTCGGTTCTGTTTAGCCTGAGTGAATCTAAGATGCATCTTCTCCACTCACTGTGTTAATAAATATTGAATTAGTAAATCTACGAGTATCACCACTCTATTCCCTGTAAACATTGGTTCCCAGAAAATAATACTTACTCACGTGCCTATACATCTACCACACTACCCAAAACCCTTCCATGAGTTCTGTTATATAATGAAAAGTCTGGGTGGTGGCAGCTACCCTGTGTAAGTATAAAAAGAGTTGTACTATGAGTAACATGGTTCCCCAGACTAACCCATGTAGAAGAATAGAAATAAAACAGTATACTTCCGAAAGGTAAGAACATTGAAACTGAGAATATAATAGATATGAACGAAATGAAAGTCTTGGAAAATATAAGAAAAGAAAGATAAGACATGTATGTACAGTGTGGAACTAATGACACAGCATAGAAATTATTAAATATATAGATCATGAAAGATTAAGATAAAGAACATACGGAACTGAGAAGAGAATTACTTAAGTAAGAATATATAAGAATAAATATATATGTAAAGAATGGAAGAAGAATAAGTATATAAAACAGGGTACTCATTGGAAGAATGCACACAGAACAAATAAGTATATGAGTAAATAGAATACTAACAGAAAAGAGTAGCTGGATGGTAAATTATTGAAAAGAGAAAACTCGGCCCGTTACAGCACCGGCTCCTGAATGTACCTGAACTTGCTCCAGTGTTGGTCAAGTCTTGTCTTGAAAGAGCTCACACTCGGTGCCGTCACGAATCCATGACAAAACCCCAACGGACAAAACCCCAGTGGACAAAACCACAATGGACAAAACCCCAACCCATTATATGAAAAGTGGACAAAACAACAACAAAAAAAACCCTAACCTAACCCAACCCAACCTAAACTAACCTAACCTAATTTAACCTAACCTAACCTTACCCAACCTAACCTATGTGCAATGTCATCATATATATAATGTGTTGTCAATATGTACAAGTCATGTATTTTTTTCTTTGACTTTATTTCCGTTGACCATTTTCATAAGTGGAGCATATATTGTATATTGTAAGTGTCAGTTCCCTACAAATGTAAAATGGTTTTGTGTATTGTGGAGTGTGAAAAATAAAATGAATATATAATGTGTGTTTGCAAGCATAAAAGTGTTTTATTTTATATTTTACATATGAGACTGGGGTTTTGTGCACTTTTCATTAATGGGTTGGGGTTCTGTCCATTGGGGTTTTGTCCACTGGGGTTTTGTCCGTTGGGGTTTGTTCCGTATACCGCCGTGACAACACTTTCTGGTACATTGTTCCAAGAGTTCACAACTCTCACTCCAAAAAAGTTTGCCCTCATAGATTTCTGGACTTGCGGCTTCTTCAATCTTGAAATGTGACCCTGTAGTGGATACTCTCCCGTACAAACTGACAAACCTAGCCTAGATCTATTCTAACTAGCTACATGCGGGCGGGCGGGTCGTGTTGCGTCTCTGTAACAAAGCGTGTTCGGCATTCGGGCCTTCGATGTAGAGCGGCAGAAATTGGACAGTGATTACATAAGTTCGTCAAGATCGTCTTAGTGAGGTGAAAGTGTAAATCGATGTCGGACTTTTCATGCTAGACACGGTTGTATTTTTGAAAACTCAATTTCCACCGAGTTGGAGGTACAGCCAGGGTCACAGGCCTATAACCACACAATCACTGCCACATGACAAAGCTTTTATTTTATTTTATTTTTTAGGGTGTTGTGGTCATGGCTGTGATAAAGGCCAACCAGGGAGTGTAGTACTGTGCCTTCAGTTAAATCAGTTCATAGTTGTCATCAGTGAATGCAGAAGAGACTATAATAACTTAAAGTGAATACATATTGGCAATCGAGCTGGTAAGGACAACTGCCAGCCTATTCGTGTCATAGGTGCCACAGAGACTTTAAATTTTATTTTGTTTGTGTGCTTGCTCAAGGACTGAATCTGTGTTTATAATACACCACTCACAGGGAGATACAGTGTACACAGTGATAGTTCATAGTGTCATCAGTGACCGCTGAAGTTGTAAATAACTTAAAGTGAGCGCTCACTAGCAAGCAAGCTGGAAAGGCACCGTGCCAGCTGAAACCAAGTCGTGTCATAGGTGCCACAGAGACTTTAAATTTTATGTTGATTGTGTGCTTTCTCAAGGACTGAAACTGTGCCTACAATACACCATTCACAGGGAGATACAGTGTACGCAGTCGCAGACGACAACTCCATAGGCAACAGAGAGTAGCTAAGTACTTTTTTCTCTCTTTATTTTCTTTGAAATAGGTGTAGATCTATACACAGTCTGCACCCCCCCCCCCCACAACAACAACAACCATGAGTTTGGTATGTGATTACTGCAGGGAGACGTCGGATATGGAGGATGCAGGCCTAACTAATGCAACGTTTAGGAAGTTACTAACTGCCGTAAAGCTTGATGGCTGTTGCTGGTATTGCCCTGGCTGCATAGTCAAGGTGAATGAAGCGATTGCAATCCATAAGGGAACGAGTTCTCTAGGGACGAAAATAGATGAAGCAGGAGCCCTGCTGGTTGACAAACTGGAGCAAGTTGAGAAAGAGATCCTTGCTAAGACTGAGGAAGTAGCTAATCGAATGGAGGTGGTTGCTAAGAGGAGTTATGCTGACGTATTAGGAGGGCCACGGGGGGGGGGGCGGAGAGTAATGCAGAATCAGTACAGGTTCTACAACAGATTGGGACTCTGAAAAAGTGTGTCGAAGAAATGAAAATTAACGCACCGACTGTTAGGGGAGAGGAGGAACACCAGGAACGGCTCCAGCGCAGGAACAATGTAATAGTTTTTGGAGTCCCAGAGAGCCAGGCAGAGGGAACTGTGAGTAAGGAAACACACGACAAGGTGCTGTTTCAAAATATTTGCACAGAGGTTCTGAAGATTCCAGCAACCCCTCAGGATGTGAGGAGACTGGGACAAAAGCAGGGGGCTAAGCCTCGCCCCCTCAGGATCACACTAGGGAGTGAGGAGGAGAAATGGCAAGTTATCCGGCAGGCAAAAAACTTAGCAAGGAGCGAGGCATTTCGGGATGTATTTATTCACCCAGACCGCACGGTAATGCAGAGGGAACAGCACAAGAAGCTCCTGCTGGACTTGAAGCAGAAGAGGGAGGAGTCGAGGAGGAACGGGGACAGGTGCACATGGGTTATACTCAGGGGGAGGGTAGTGGAAACAAGTGTGCCGACACAGGGCCAGGGGGCAGCAGTGCACCCTCCACCCACTCAACCCCCCACCCGGGAGGCGGCACCAGCTCAGCCTACCGGACAGGAGGGAACGAGCGCCGTGTAAACAATGACATTTTTAACCACACCCTGCAAAATACAGTGTACTTAGCAAATGCTGCAGCTTCTGAGAATGTGGGTGGAGCGGGTTTATTACTAAGAGCAGAGACGTTACCGAGAACAAATTCTGGCTTGAATGTCATGTACACTAATACTGACACGTTCCTTGATAAGAGGGAGGAGTTTGAAACACTACTAAGAGTACACCAACCAGATATTGTAGGAGTTGTAGAACTGTTGTACAAGAACAGGAGAATCGACCCAGAGGAATGTGAGTTCAGTATTGCTGGATATGACTCATTTACGAACCTAACTCAAGAATCCTGCAGGAGGGGTGTGGTTATCTACGCTAGGCAAGACCTTAGAGCCAGCCAGGCGAGGGTACAGGGAGAGGATGTTTTTGAAGAGTCCAAGTGGTGTAAAATTAAATTAAAGGGAGGGGACTTACTTATCGTCGGGTGTATCTACAGATCCCCGAACTGTGGCCCACTAAATCAAAGGAACTTAAGAACCTTAATAAACAATGCGGCGATGCTCAACCCCAGCCACCTCCTTATCATGGGGGACTTTAACTATGGCGACATCGACTGGAGAAACGAGTCAACCCCGAATGACTTGAATAATCCTGCTACTCTTTTTGTAGAAACTCTGAGAGATAATTTTCTGTTCCAACATGTGAGAGACCCGACACATTACAGAGGGGAGCAAACACCCAAGCCACTTGACCTCATCATAACAAACGAGGAGGGTATGGTGGCCAAACTGGAACACCTTGCCCCAGTTGGCACCAGTCACCATACAGTGTTGTCATTCAGATTTAACTGTTACCTAGTTCAAGATAAGGCCAGGCCAAGGTGCAAATATTACAAGGGAAATTACAATGGGATGAGGGAAGAGATGAGGGGTATCAACTGGCCTGACTTATTAAGGTACAAGAACGCAGACACTACGCTGAATATCATAACTAGTAAAATGACCCATTTGATCGATAAATATATACCCAAGACCAAACCCAGTGCTTCTAGGAATACGAGGGGATCCCTACACATGAACCATGCGGCGGTCGACAAAATTAAGAAGAAAACCCAGAAATTCAAGACGTGGGTTGGGTCAAACGATGAGCAAGACAGGAGGATGTATGCAAGAGCCAGAAACCAAGCAAAGATAGAGTGTAGGAGGGCTGAAAAGGAGTTCCAAAGGCTGGTTGCATGCGAGGTCAAGTCAAACCCAAAGGCGTTTTACCGCTATGCAAAGTCGAAATTGAAAACGCGAGTAGGAGTATCAGACCTGAGGCTTGAAGATGGTAGTTACGCAGATTCTGACCAGGATAAAGCTGAGGCATTGAACAGCTTCTTTTCCTCAGTGTTCACAAGAGAGGATGCAACTAACCTTCCTGCGTTTGAGGACAGACGGTTCGACACAGCACTGACCCACATTGTGTTCACAGAAGAGGGTATTAGAAATAAACTGTCCAGGCTAAAGGTCCATAAGAGTCCTGGACCTGACATGGTGCATCCTAGAGTGCTAAGGGAGCTGTGCAACGAGCTTGCAGAGCCCCTGAAGATTCTGTTTTGTAAATGCCTGGATGAACAAATGGTCCCCAGTGAATGGAAAGTGGCTTATGTGAGTCCTATCTTCAAGAAGGGCGATAGGCACTCCACGAACAACTATAGACCGGTGAGCCTGACCAGCATAATATGTAAAGTACTTGAGAGTATTATCAGAGATGCAGCGATGGAACATCTACTACGAAACAACCTTGTAAAAGATTGCCAACACGGTTTTATGCCGGGGCGCTCTTGCTTGACACAATTGCTCAAGGTATTGGATATTTGGACCCATATTCTAGAACGGGGTGGTAATATCGACAATATTTACCTAGATTTTGCCAAGGCTTTCGACAGTGTACCCCACGAAAGGCTGAAAATCAAACTGGAAGGGTACGGAATTCGGGGAAATGTCCTAGCGTGGATAGAAGACTTTCTACATGACCGCAAGCAATGTGTGGTGATTAATGGCACGAAATCGTCATCTGTACCTGTAACAAGTGGGGTACCGCAGGGTAGTGTATTGGGCCCGCTGTTGTTTGTTTGTTTCATAAATGATATGCCTGACGTTGTACACTCCTCCATACAAATGTTTGCCGATGACGCCAAGTTATTTCGGGAAATTAAGAACCAAGCGGACTGTGAAGAGCTGCAGAAGGACCTCTGTGGGCTCCAGGAATGGTCGAAGGAATGGCTGCTGAGATTCAATGTCACGAAGTGTAAGAGGATGCACCTGGGGCGTACCAACGGTAAGGAGGCGTACCATATGTCCCAACGGGATGAAGAAAATGTACTAGTTGAGACTGTGTGTGAGAAGGACCTAGGTGTGTATGTTGACAATGAGCTGAAGTTCTCGGGCCATTGTGAGAAGAAGGTAAATCAGGCAAATAAATTATTGGGTCTTATAAGAAGGTTGTTCAGATATCTAGACGGTCCGTCCCTCGTGACGATCTTCAGGAGTGAAGTGCTTCCCCATCTGGAGTACTGTCACACCATCTGGTCCCCGAGATATGCTAGGGACTGTCAGTTGGTTGAAAATGTTCAAAGGAGGGCCACCAAACTGGTGCCTGCACTTCGGCATCTCAGCTACCCTGAGAGATTGGAGCGCCTGAACTTGCCTAGCTTATACTACAGACGGGCAAGGGGGGACCTAGTTGAGGTTTATAAGCATCTCAGGGGGCACTACTCAGTTGAGTGTCCTTACTTGGAGCTGGCGGACGCTCGCCCCACAAGGGGTCACAGCTCAAGATTGAAGAAGCCGCAAGTCCGGAAAACCGTGAGGGCAAACTTTTTCGGAGTGAGGGTTGTAAACTCTTGGAACAATCTACCAGAGAATGTTGTGACGGCACCGAGTGTGAGCTCTTTCAAGAGAAGACTTGACCAACACTGGAGCGGGTTCAGGTACATTCAGGAGCCGGTGCATGCCCAGTATTTGCCAACAGTGCGTGACAGAGACGTGACCGATCGCCCGGGCGGCTAGCGAGCCGACCTTTTGGTGAAGAATATTCAGGAAAAGAGACGTGACCGATCGCCCAAGCGGCTAACAAGCCGATCAGTGGCGAAGAGGATAAAAGTAAAAGTAAAGTAAAGGAATACCATAGCGACGGAGTTAAGCCAACCAGCCAGGTTCTCATGGGGTGGGGTCGCCTCCTGCGATACTCACCCTTACATCTGACAAGCCTAGCCGCATTCCATTGCGGCGGAATTCAGCAAACCGGCGAGTTTCTCACGGGGAGGGGGGGGGGCGCCACCTGCAACGCTTGCATCCGGTCTTACTTCCGGTGGCTGAGTATATAAGCTCTCAATCTCACCATCGAAATTCATTCTAACTACAGCCCTGCAACACGCAACACTTCCTCTCAGCAAACTCCTCTTCCAAGCAACAACTTTCCAGCACCAAACTGCACTGTACATTCAATATATTTATATACAAAAAACGCATTGTGAGTTTCCTTTCTCCAACCCATCCTCAGGGTGAGACCACATCACGAAACCCCACAAATGGTGACCCCGGAAAAACGCACTCACACAGGATGGAGGAGGAACGGATCACCCTCCCAGTCTTCAATCAGAACATTGAAGACTGGCTTTTCCACACGGAGGCAGCTCTCATCGGCTCTACAGCTTCAGACAAACAAAAGTACGTCGCCCTGGTCTGTTCCCTGCCCACAGAAGTCGCCACGCAGGTCTCAGAGGCCATTACCAACCCTCCAGCTGACAACAAGTTCACTGCCCTGCGGGATGCTCTCAATTGGAGTTACCAGCGGCCTGGCGTCAATCTACTGCAAGACCTATCAAGTCTACCCCTCGGCAACTCCACGCCTGCACGTCTCTGGGACGAGATGCGTAGACGGAAATCCAGCCACACAGACAGGCTTCCTGACACTATCCTGCGCCAGCTTCACACTCAGAAGCTCCCTGCAGAAGTTCGTCTTGTCCTCTCAGTATTGGACTATTCCACTACCTCGGCCACCTACGCAGCCACGGCAAACAGGGTATTCCACGAATACACTGCTGTGCGCCATGCGTCCGCGCACAACTCCGCAGCTACATTTTCACTTTCCTCCGGTTTTGTCAATCTGACCAGCGCTCCCCAGACGACCAACACCTCACAAGACGTGCGGGACCTGCTACAGTCCCTACACCACAGGTTAGACACCCTAGAGCAGCTCTGCTCCTCCAAGCATGCAGCTGCTCCTCTTCCTGCCCCAAACACCACGCCCTACCGACCTCAACACACCCGTCCTGCCTCAGATGCCGCCCCCAACCCCCAGCACAGTGTATCTACCCCCTGTTGGTACCATCAACGTTTTGGTGCTAACGCTAGATGCTGTGAGGCTCCCTGCAACCACACGGCGAAGCGACATCGACAGAGACTGGTAGGCGCCATAACCTCCGCCACTATCAAGCAGCATATCACACGCCTTACTTCTGACCTTGACCACTTCACTCCTGCTGCCCATCACGACCCACTGCAAAAACTACGACAAGCTGTTTCTGCATTCAAGGCTACTGCCCCACGCCAGCCTTCCCACCGACCTGAACACATTAATCCCGCATCTCCTCCGCCAGTCATCCTGCATCCTCCTCCGCGAGACATAGAAGATATTTTCTTTGAAGTATAGTTTCTGGATCACTTCACGTAGGTCTGATACATTTATCCTTTTTTTCCAAATCAATGTTAATTTATATTTTCATCTGATACCTGCGGTAGCTATGCTCACTAATCGTTCACAGACGTAAATAGAATGACCTTCAAACACAATCTACCCTTATTCCTTATAGTACACTAGTCCGTATCAATTGGACCTTCCCAATCATCCTATAGATACCTTGAGTTCTACTTAATGCTATGAGTACATACACTTAATATTATATGACCATACCTGGGTACAATTCTTATAAAACATACATTAGATGAGTTATAAACATACCTCAGATGAGTTATCCTTTACCAAAGTTTCCCGTTTTCTGAGACTACGAGCGGTGGATTTGAATGTTATGTAGCGTAATATGAATTAACGAGATTTTAAGGATGACAATGATGTGCGCAGTACAATACAGTATACAGTTTCCTGCGAGCCTAAACAGTGCAGGTGACCAACAATGGTAAAATTAAGACAACTTGACAAAGCATAATCGACATAGCTGCCAGGTGCTTATTTCCAAGAGGGTTCTAGGTGTCATACGTTTCCCCTAGTTGTAGTCTCTGAATAGCTATAAAACAAATAACAATGGTATCGAAGACGATGTATATATAAGTTTTCTTCTTGCCCTATATTAGATTTTTTCTTCAAAGAACAATGTCTGACCTCCCTCCTGCTGCAGTGTGAACGTCGATACATTCCACGTGGTGGTGACGTGCATTATCTGGGGGCTGCTGAACCTAGAAAACCACGCTAGACATAATAAAAACAACAACAAGTTGTGCGGGTATCATGTCAATACTTTTATAGGCCATTTTCCTCCTTTTTTGTGACATTTGATATTTTATGTCAAAAGTTTTATTATTATATTTGAGGAGAAACAGTCATTCATCCTTTTGTGTGCCAAGTGTTGTGTATCATGTTCAGTTGCTTCTCGGACTTCAGAAGGACGTCAGTACAAGTGACAGGTGAGGCCACGACTGTGTGAAAAGGAAGAAATTGCTCCTTACCGAGTAGTCAGTTAGCGGAAATTGGAGTATAATTCATTTCAGTAGTTGGGGGACTCTCACAGTAGAGAGCCCATTACATATATTAAAGTTCAAAGTATGATTGATTCACAAGTGCGTCCCTCGTCCTGTGAGGAGTAGTGTGTTTGGAACCTATGGAAGTAATTGTCATTTTTATTGACAGAAGAGACATGATAATGAAGAAAGAAACTAAAGATATACAGTAGTTCAGTTGCCGTGTAGGGTACTTCACGTTAGGAATGTAATATTTACACCGGAAGCTGGTAATACACGACTACAGTACCTTGGTCGTCCACCCTATTTGGAAGTTGTTCATAACACATCAAAACTCACAGATACTCACAGATCTTCTGGAAGAGGCTCACGCCTGTGACTCCAGCTCAATAGCCTCTTCTCTACTCAGACGGTGGCTGCGTGTGGCGGATATTTGTGCCCTATAATTATATACTACTTGTTCTTCATTTGTCCAGTATTTATCTAATTTTGCTTCAAACTTTTCCACCGTCTCCACATTCACTACCCACTCAGGTAACCCATTCCAGTTGTTGCCAACCCTACTCGGGAACAAATGTCTTCTGCGGTCCGACTAATTACCCAAATGAAGGGTCCGATTAATTACCCAAATGTAGCCGCAATGAAGTCAAATAATGGTCCTACATGAATAAATCGGGTTACCAATCACTTCTCGACTAGTATTTGGTGTCACAAAGTAAAAAAAAAATTGGAAAACGTAATTTAATTTGAGTTAATAGATCGCGTGCATGTACCGAGGGAGCGAGTAATTACTCAAATGTACCCAAATGTAGCCGCAATGAAGTCAAATAATGGTCCTACATAAATAAATCGGACTGCCAATCACTTCTCGACTGGTATTTGGTGTCACGAAGTCACAAAAAATTGGTAAACTTAATTTAGTCTGAGTTAATAGATGGAGTGCATGTACCTAACCTAACCTAACCTCGACTAGTATTTGGTGTCACGAAGTCAAAAAATTGGGAAACTTAATTTAATCTGAGTTAATAAATCAAGTGCATGTACTTAACCTAACCTAACCTAACCCAACCCAACACAACTCAGATTAAATTACGTTTACCAATTTTTTGTGACTTTATGACACCAAATAATAATTGAGAAGTGATTCACAGCCCGATTTACGCTTGTACAACCATCATTTTACTTCATTGCGGCTACATTTGGCTACATTTGGGTAATTACTCGCTCCCTCGGTACATGCACGCGATCTATTAACTCAGATTAAAGTAAGTTTTCCAATTTTTTGTGACTTTGTGACACCAAATACTAGTCGAGAAGTGATTAACAGTCCGATTTATTCATGTAGGACCATTATTTGACTTCATTGCGGCTACATTTGGGTAATTAGTTGGACCGCCCAAATGAACCCAAATGTACCAAATGTAGCCACAATGAAGTCAAATGATGGTCCTACAAGCGTAAATCGGGCTGTGAATCACTTCTCGATTAGTATTTGGTGTCATAAAGTCACAAAAAATTGGTAAACTTAGTTTAATCTGAGTTGAGTTAGGTTAGGTTAGGTAGATGCACTTGATCTATTAACTCGGATTAAATTAAGTTTACCAATTTTTTGTGACTTCGTAACACCAAATACTAGTCGAGAAGTGATTGGCAGTCCGATTTATTCTTGTAGGACCATCATTTGACTTCATTGCGGCTAATTTGGGTTCATTTGGGTAATTAGTCGGACCCGTCTTCTGAGATTCAGCCTCGCTCTTGTTTTGTAGATCTTCTTTGTGTTCCCCCGGGTAGTGCCATCCTCCTTCATCTGGAACATTCCAGCTGTACATGTCTGGTCATGTATGCCACACACTATCTTGTATGTTTCCACTTGGTCCCCACGAGATCTTCTGTACGCCAGTGTCGGTAACTGTAATTTTCTTAGTCTTTCCTCATAAGATAAATCCTTGATCTGTGGTACTAATTTGGTAGCCCTCCCCTGTACATTCTCTACTGCTTCAATATCCTTAATGAGATATGGGCACCAAATTTGATTAGCATACTCAAGGTGTGGCTTAACCAGAGCAGTGTACAGAGCCTTGAATATAGGTGCATCCAGATGAACAAAAGTTCTTCTCATCGGAAAAACATAATTTTAACCTTACCTAATCTAACCTAACCAAACTTAGCCTTACCTAACCTGGTAAATTTACAGTTTCACCCACAACTACTCTTCGACCACAATTTTTTGTTTTGTCCAGGGTATTTGGTGTGATTCATTCAAATTTGACCTTCATTTCCGTCGGAAATGAGTCATTTTGGACTTATCCCCCCATACAGCCCGGCCTAACCAACCAAAGAAACCTACCTCACCTTACCTAACTTCCTAGCCGTCCCCGCTATATGGAACAGAAAAAAAAACTTCTTTTAATATCTAGTATCAATGAAAGCAGCTTTGCCGAAGCATCATGGTGTAATTTTCCTTTTTTTGTGGACGTGGGGGTATGGCTGTAAACAAACAGACAACATGCAGTGTCTGCAGATTGACATTAATTTCATACGTGAATTTACTTTCTCGGTTAATATCAATTTGAGATGGAAGTGGTATTAGAAAAAGGTTTTCCAATCGACAAGATATAACTAATGGTAAACACAAAATTGCTCTTAACCAAGTTGTGGCTGAAACTGTAAGAATACCCTTAACCTAAACTTAAAATCCAAAAATATGCTGTATAACCGAAACAATCATAATATCCAGTACTTGTATAGAAGGAAAGTTGTTCTATATTACCACCAGTTGTAATTTATGTATTTTGGCCTTTCAAGGTTGTCTTAGTGAAATGACAGTCCAATATTAGGTTATGTCTGAGAACACTGTAGGGGTATCGAGATATTAATGTTGTCTAGCACTCAGGATGGAAGGAAACTCTAATGTGGTTTTCTTGTATAATATATAAGTTATATGATAGACAGTCTGGTGCTGGAGGTGCTGTGTGGTGAGGGGCTGCTTGGTAGAGACGTGCGGTGAGTACCTTGTTGAAGGTGAGGAAATGTGCAGGAGCTTCGTTAGAGGAGGTGTTGCCTGTTGCTGGCCTCCTGGTTGAATGAAATGTTAACAGCGTGGAGCTTGCTGGAGATGTTGCTTGTTCAGGAAAATGGGCAGAATGAATCTCAATGGAGAGACAGAGCTTATATACACCCGGCAGCAGCCGCCAGTCCTCTATGAGTCATGTTGGGAAAACCCGAGAAGTAGCCGGTGACTAGTTTCGTTGCTAAGATACGGTAACATCTGGGGACAGCTCTCGCCTGGTTGCTAGGGGAGGCGGCACATTGGAATGCGGATACGCTTGGTGGTGGGCTGCTACGCAGTTGTAGAGGAGACATCCACTACAACACCACTACCACCAGAAGGGGTTGTTCCACTTGTTCTTATCAGTGTAGTTAGCAGTGCCGGATTTAGACCTGTGGAGGCCCCCCCTCATTATAACTACCCAAGAGGGTGGGGTGGCGAGTGAAGCGAGCCTAAACATCTGGGACTTCCGGAGAGGTTAATTGATTACTTAACTTCTTGGAACATTTGGACGCCAGCATATTTTTAAAATTTGGAATTTTGGTTAAGAGTATGACCTCTCCTTCTGACTTTTCCCAGTCCCACCCCTAAAGGTTTCTTTGGAGAATTTTGAAGCCATATGCAGTTCATTTTTAATCAATATACAGTGGCCCCTCGGTTAACGAACTCAATCCGTTCCAGAAGGTCGATTAGATTAACCCGAAGCGGTAGATAACTTGACCATTGTTTCAATGGGTTTTTTTAGATAGTGGTTCAGCTCACGAAAATTTCTAAATTCAACAAAAATGGTAGAAAAGTTCACTTACTTTGAGGTGTGTATGTAGAAGGCTCCTGGATGATGATGATGATGATGGGATTTAGAATGGGGGGTGGAGGAAAGGAAGAAGAAGGTATTAGGGTGGAAAAGTCACCCATGGTGCCATACCTAAAATTACATCTCTCTGGTTTAATTCAGATTATTTTCTTTAAATCAACACTGTACTGCATATATATTGTCAATATATAAAATATATTCAAAATGACCAATAATTTGTGGAAAAACACAGAAAAAAAAGCGTTTAATTGAAGAAGTCTCAAACAAGATATTACCTCAGAGAAAACAGAGACAGGCCTGTTTGCTGTGTTAGAAGGCTGGATGCCGCCCATTAAACAAAAAATACTTTCCAACAATTTTGTTCAATAATTGTAAAAATGACTAAAAATTGAATCAATAAACTTTAAAATTATTGAATAAGTATAAACTTCTGATATTTACAAAAATAGTAAGAATTTAAGCCCAGAACCGATTAATGTATTGGCGGACTGATACTAAAGCTGGTTGCGGTCAGTGCAGCGAAACATGTTGAGGTCGGTTCGTAGAAGTTAGATAAGCGAATTTTTTTAGATTAACGGTGAATCACTATGAAGGCAGTTAAATAATCGAAATCACGTTAACGAGTGTTAGATTAGCAGGTCACTGTATGTTTGTGGAATTCTAAATACAGTATATTATTAACAACACAAACAATAGCATTCAATAAAATATCACGGTTCATAGGAAAACCAGGTATTCATGAATTTCAAGGTAGCTAGCCTAATTTCTATCACGCTTCTTGCTGAGAGCATAGTTTTACGTGGAATAGATAAAAATAATTTAAAGAATGAAAATAAAAATGCAGTCAATCCTTGCGCCACGGTCCCACATTCGCGTTTCCCGCACTGCGATACCCTGCAACAGATACACATTCCACGGATGCGTCCTTTTGCAGCGGAGAAGCGGTTGCGAGCAAACCAGCAGTGATCAAAACATTACGAGTTCTTCCGCCACCCCACAACCCGGCCCAAAGTCAGTGATAGTGATAATTATAGTGAGGATATGGTCTTATATGGACTTTGAGGGTTTGACAAAGAGGCCTGCAAGCCTCTGTGGTGGATAGTATTTAATTGATACAAGTGATACAGGTGAGGGCAATAATCTGCCTCTGCCTCAGAACAACCCCATCCCGTGTCAGCCATCTTTTCTACAAATGTAAGTGTTAAAAACCTAATATTATTGATATTTCTCTAAATTATTAATTATGTGTGCATACATCATAAAATTAAAGTTATTTTAACTACAACATAGGTATGTCTGAAAAGGTGGAGTTTGAAGTCGGCCGGTCTCCATTTCAATTAATCCCTTATGTTATTTGTTCACTTTCTACAGCGGGCCTTGATGGGTTAATTAACAGCGTAAAGTGAGGTTCACTGTAGTCAAATGAATAAACAAATAAATAAAAATGATATCGTAATATGTGAGAGCCGCAGAGCTGCCCCGCTGCCTCCTGAATCAAACCCAATTAGTATTTTAAAAAGCGACAACTAAAATTACACCATAGTGCATTAACAACTCACTACCAGATATCAAAAGTAAAACTACTTCTGTTTAATATGGCTAGGTCCATCTCATGGCAAAAAGTTAAATAAGGTTCTTTAGGATTCGGTTTTGTTAGGTCCTCGTAAATATAGCCTCTTTAAATGATAACATCTGTAGAAAACATACGAAATCTTACAACTCCTTCCTGTTGAGTGCAATTCTCAGCACTAATTCAAACCTGATATATTGGTGGGTATTTGTTACAGTACTGAAATTACTTTGAGCACAGTGGATGCAATAACAAGCACTCTATTCCATGGGTTGGTAGTTCGAATCCTGGGTGCTCCCAGTTCAGGGGTGTCCAGACCCACATTTTCATCGAAAATTCCAACACACCTTTCTTTAATGCAGAAATGAACTCAATTATTTTGTACAAAAAAAATAATGTAACCTCAGAATATATCCTAATATATCAACACATGACTAAAACGACCTCAAAAATGCCCATGATATTGGTCAGATTAAAAATAAATAAAATCAGGAAGCTTACAGCACCCCACCCCAATCCCCACTGGGTGGGCTCTCTGTGCTACCATGTTCCCCCACCCACCTTCTTGGACCCCTCCTTTGATATTCTGGATCCGCCCTATAGTTCACTCCACTGTGAATGGGTACATACATTACAACTTGGAAGTGAAAGGTGGTCTAGTGCAGTACCAGCCATGCTGCCTCAGCAATACGTAACTTCT